>NW_027070552.1:0-72239 GCF_002906115.3 Quercus suber | reverse complement strand
CTCCTTCATTTATTTCTTTTCTTCTTAGTGCCATCTCCTCATAAAAAAAAAAAAAAAAAGAAAGCGATTATTACCACAAAAAAAAAAAAAAGTGAGTATATTTTTTGAAGAATTTAATTCATGCACTACACATATATGTATGGAAAAATTATATAAATTTTAAATTTCAAAAACAGAACCTTGAACTTCACCTAAATTTTAGAAGAAAAAAAAAGTATTTCAACCAAGACATAAAAATGATCAAGAAATAATTTCAAAGTTGGAAAAAATATATATAATGACAAGTATGACATAGGAAAAGGTGACATTTATTTATGATTAAGTTATGCTGAGATTATTCTGTTAAGGTGACATAATAGGAATTTGCAATAATAGAAGACATAAATTTAGTATTTAATAAAATAAATGGACATGTGGCATGTTTTTATTTGTGGAGTATATAATAAAGCAGGAAGAGTGAGATAGAAGATTTGGACTATATTAAAACATGAGAATACAAGCAAACACTAATTCCTATTCTATTAGTAAATAAGAAGAATTCTAGTTGTGCGTGTGGCCTTCTTCAAAATGTGAGGTTAAAAAAAAAACAAATGTGAGCTTTATTTATACTTCAAAAAGAAGTATAAACAACTTATAGACAATTTACCAATCAAAAAAAAAAAGTTAGACAATTTAATACCAGTTATCCTTGCCACGCGTTTTATTGGCCTCGATTTTCTGGAACACCTACGCGTACATTATCTTTCATTCAGCAACTTTTCATTTTGAATTTCGTAACTGTTGTAACTCCAATACATTTTAGGGAAATGCTAATGTGCCGGTTTGGATGGCTAGTAAAGTTGCGTTGCGTACTCTAATACATTTTAGGGAAATGCTAATGTGCCGGTTTGGATGGCTACTAAAGTTGCGTTGCGTTTCACTTGTTGCGTTTTTTCTATTTTTTATTTATTTATTTATTTATTTTTTGGCCGGATTTTTTGACTTTGGGGGACAAAATTCACTGTGCGTGCACTGTTCATGCACTGTTCACGCAATATTTAATATTAAAAGTGGGTTCCACAATACTATTCACACATTTAAAAATTATTTTGCTATAGTGTTTTCAGCAACAATCAGTTTTTATCAACTTTCAGCAACAATAAGTGCTATCCAAACGGACCCAATGAGTGCCCCTAGGGCACTGGTTAAGAATCTAGTTAAAGAAAGTTTTTATGGAGAAGATAAAAAACCAATTAATGTTTTGACAACTTTTTTCATTTCCCATAAAAGTGATGTTAAAACTTTCCTAAAATTAATTCTTAACTAGTGCCCTAAGAGCACTCGTTAGCATGACCCTACATTTTATTTTGTTTTTGTTTTTTCTTTTTGAGAAGATTGTAATTAACTACAATACCTCACTACAGCATTAGCATCCAATGGATCAACAAGTTATTAATTGAACACATGTTTAATTTGCAATGGTGGGTAATTATTGGGTGCTTCTAGAGCACCAAAAATGCATATTCTTGCCTCTCACATGACTATGAATCCTACTAATTAAATTTATGGTGAGACTCATAATTCATGCGAGAGAGGAAAGTACGCATTTATGGTAATCCTGAAATATTCATTAATTTTTCTGCAATTGTTCACTCCTTTGGCCCTTTTTACACTTGTCATACCATTAACATGTTAATGTTAGCAATGTTTAAGACTTTTCAAAATTAACTAACTTAGCCCTTAATTGCTGTGATAAAGAAGAGAAAAATGAGTAGGTTGGTCAATTTTGAAAAGTTTTGAACCTAGCTAGCATTAGCCTAAACCTCAAGAATATTGTGTATATGATTTGTAGACAAAACTCAAAAATAATATTGTATATGAGTTTTAAATGTTATGGTTTCCTTATAAAACACCGTATGATATAGCATATGCCTTCCATTTTTTTTTTTTGGGCATAATCTGCTGGTCCTTTTAGAATTGTGGGCAACTCAAGTTTTAATAAGTGATACTTTACTCTAGGGTTTTTTATTTTTATTTTTTATGAATAGATGTGTGTTCTCTTCTTTCTTGGGGTTTTAAGGCCGCAAACTCTTGCTTTATGACATTTTCTATAATGAGTTAAAAGGAAGAATGAACATCTTAATTGGCCTTTGACTCACCTACATATCCAAACTTAAACCAATCAACACTTATGAAATTGTGCAATGAAATGGAAAATAGTCCTACTTGGTAAACTGGTGAAAGGAATAAGTTTTAAAATATTCATATCACTAATAATTTCATGCATAAGTGTTGTAAATTTCTCATTAAAAATGTACATCTATTCCATCATTAAAACAAAGAAAAAAGTATAATGAACACATTTCAAATAAGAGATAAACCCGCGTGCTTCGCATGACTAATATTTTAGAAAAATACTTTAATGGAAGTTAAGACATTCGTTACTGAAAATGTCAATCTTGTGCAAGTTATTGGAGTTTTGAAATGTAGTGTAATATTTGTTATCTTTTAAGAAAATTTTAATCAATTAGATAATTTCAAGATGTATACAAAAAACCTCCAACATATTTACGAACATATTTAACCTTAAACATATTTATAAACACATAAATACCTATATTTACTTTAGTTAAAGACATTTCCATACCAAGTTTTGATTCTTTAACTTCACCCATTTTCATATGGTAGATCCAAAATTATAAGGAGTAGAGTTGTAGAAAAATAGACTTTAATTGTCATAAACATTGTTCCACACATTCGCAAAAATAATGAACATATGTTTCAATCTCAAATATATCTCCACCATTAGAAAACTTCTTTCCAAATAAAAATATAATCCATTCAAATATTATATTGAACATATGTTTAGACATGCATAATAGAATGTGAACATAAAAATTATATAATGTTTTCCATGATTAAAAAGAGAAGTAAAATTTAACTTTCTCTTTTGGTATGCATTTTTGGTCCTTTATTTTTAACTAAACACTCAAATAGATCCCTCATCTATACACTTGGATTTATTAACTGCATACTAATCTTCCTCATAGTAGGTAATTTGAGTAGGTTTCATGACCACATCTATTGATCTTGTTGCACAAGTAAATGGGGATTTTTTACCGAAAATTTTTATACAATTAAATATATAGGTTATGCAATATTTTATTTTCAAATTATATTGGAAGAAATATTACTAGATTTTTTTTTTCCAAAATTTATCATCCACTACAATATCCTTCACCCTATTTAGTTATTACCATTACTCCTTCCAATGGGCATAATTTTATTTTCTTTCTTATTCATTTTCAATTTCAATACCATAATTATCAAAGATAAATTATGTTACAATTTCTAAACTTTATACTCCATTTGGGGTTAGAAATTTCTTTTTGAACCTCTTTTTTGAAAGTTTATCTTCTAGAAATCTCATCATTTATGAACATTTATTATACAACATTAAAGACAATAAAATCATTTATAATAAATGTATATATATCACAATCATAAGCATAGAAAGTTTGTTTTGGGTTGACAATAATATTGTTACCTTGATAATGAAGATAGATTTTAGAAATAAAGAATGAATTTTCTTGGAAGATTCCTGATAAAACTAAATTTGCTAATGCTCGATTGTCTGTTTACCACTGTTCATGGATGTATACAATCCATAATATCTCAGAAATGATGAATATTAAAATGATCTGCACCCAAATTTGGTACTAGGGTTACTATCTCATTCTCCTTAACGTTTTATTGTCAAAATTGTTAATCATAATTTTCAACTTTATCAAAATTAGTAGGACACTATATAATAGATTAACTAAAAGGTGAGAAAGATATTTGCACATAACATGCCACTTGCACCTAAAATTGTATCCACAAGAACAAGTAATATAACAACAACAAGGATTATAGTTAAAATAGTGCAAATTGGATATTGAATTTAGTCTTTATTGAGTTGAAAATTAAGAATGGAAATGGAAAATTTCAAAATAATATTGTGTTGAACCACCATTGAGGTACAAGTTTATATTTCTTCATGAGTTCATTGTAAATGTCTTGGACTCTATGCATACGCATTAGCTCTAAAGTAAAATTTTTCATTTGTTATGAACGAAACATGTTAATAAACATATAAGTAACATTATTTATTTTAGGTAAAACATTATTTCCATACCTAATTTATATCCTTAAATTCACCAATTCTTATATGATAGATCCAAGATGTAAGTATAGTTGAGATAAACAAATTTGGAGTTGAAATAGGGATTTTACCCCCTTCAATTGTAACGAGTACAAACATAACAAATTTCAGTTCCATCTAAAATAAGTCTCCAACATTGTAAAACTTCTTCCTAAATAAGAATATGATTTATTCAAATGAAACATATGTTTAAACATAAATTTGCTTTGCAAACATAACATTAAAAATATTTTCCATGTTAAAGAGAGAAAAAAAGGATTTTAACCAAAAGTCATGTACATCTTTACAGTTTTAGTAATCATCAAATGAGACATAATGAAACCTAATTTCTTGATTTGGTAATAGGTTTTGTTTAAGTTACATTTTCACATGACTCAATATATATATTTTTTAATTAAATGCGAATTCGACAAGTCCAGGATTAGATTACATTATATTCATATATTAATTCTACATGCTTGCAAAATTTCAAGGTGATCAAAGATCAATGTTCATATCATCAATCAATTGTTTAAATTAAATCAATTGTTTAGTGATGTAAGCCATTAGTTGCTCTTCTAAATAAATAAAAAAGCATTAACTCTCTAGTCTCCATTTTTACCATCTTCTTCTCTCATTCTCTCACCTGTCTTCTTCTTCATAACAATAATTTTAGTCTAATTCATTTGAGGTATTGCTATTAGCAATTTCAAAGTCTCCATATCTTGTGCATTCTAAACAGCTCGTTATGTAGAAGTAGATGGTTTTATATATACACAAGTTGAGTCCTTGTAAGAAATGTAAGAAGCCCTTGGACCTAGAATCCAATTAATATCGTTACAATTGTATAGCTCATAGTCGAAGCCTTCTAGGACCTCTATGGTCTTTGATGGGTCACCATCTTGCACTATGATCAAATGGTATTGCTCAAAGAAAGGCCTCCAACTCTCTAAGAAATCTAGAGTCTTGATAGTGGGGATCACTATGTCTAGCTCATCTTTCAAGGGGGTTGTGACTTTGGTCAAAGGTTCTGCCATTGGTAACAAACAGATAGAAAGAGAGAGTTGCAGAGGCTTTGAGAGACGCACAGTTGGGTTGGACGAGGAAAGCAAGATTGTCTATCTGTGTGTGTATATATATATACACACACGCTAGACTTATCACACGTGTTTTGCACGTGCAATAATGCTCTTTTTTTGTTTTTGTTTTGTTTTGTTTTGTTTTGTTTTTGTTTTTGTTTTTGTTTTTTTGGTTTAGTGTTTAATGCTTAAAAGTGATATATAAATAACCGTGTGTATTTTTTTTTTTTTTAAAGAAGGAAGTAAGGCAACACGAAATAATGTTTTTGGTCTTGCTGCACTTCAGTGCAACTCAACTAGCTTGGCATACAGGACAAGGAAAACTAATAAAGAAAGGAAAATACATCATCACTACCACTCCTTGAAGCCTATTGTGTTCGTTGGTTTGCCACCAACTCCTAATATTCATACAAATGGGAGGTAGCCCCATGTAGGATAACCTCAGGTCAAGCTTGAATGTCCTCAAAGCAGAATTTGTTACATGCATTCCATATGGCCCATGCAATCATAGCCCAACATTCCATATTCTCTCTAGCTAATCTCTCCAGCATACTTAGTGTCAAAAGGAAAATGTTTGAGGCTTGGGCACAACTTTTTAGTATCTTTCCTTTGGCCAAGGCCCATACATTATGCGCGAAAGGACAATCCCATAGTACATGGCACACAGTTTCCTTCTGTTGATGACAAACAACACAAGAAGGTACTGTCACTCTTATGCGTTAAGTCTAGAATTTGTTATAGGGTTTTGTCACAGAATAGCCAAATGGGGAGATTGTAAGGTTGAAATTTATCAATCATCTTGTTGGCTTTATTCTTTGCTAATTTGCTTGTAATTTAGCACTTAGTAACCCTGTATTTAGGTGGGATTCATGTAAGGGTAGTGTGTGAAGAGAGTGTGAAGAATTGCTCATCTTTGTGCAAAGAAGCAGAGACTTGCGGCTAGAACTCGCGACTGATTCGCAGCTTGCAAGCCGTCAAATGTTGTGCATATGAGAAGCATGCGGGGAGATGAAGGGTCACGATAGCTGTCACACTATAGGACAAAAGTTCCAGGCTGGCCAGGCCATTATTTTGCGACTTGAACTCACGACTTGGACTAGCCGCAAGGCCAAGCCGCCAACCAGGCCTATTTGGCAAAAACTGACTCTTCGTATTCTAAACATACACCACTATATATAGACCCTTAAACCCACGAAATGTAGAGAGCTTCCAGAGAGAATTTTGTGAGAGAAACCCTAGAGAAAAATAAGATTGGCTCATCCCTAATCTTCACTAAGAGGCTCTTCAAATTCCTCTACTCTCTTCCTTTCCATTGATACATCCTTGAGAGGTTCTTGACCAAATCCTTTTCTCATCACACCCACGTTTGTGAGAATGTTTATTTGGTGCTAAAGGAAGCAGTTTGGAAGGGACCAATGGTTATTGGTTGATGCTATGGGTTATAGCGGAATCTGGTAAGCTAGAAAAGAAAAAAGTTCAGTGCAACTTCGTTGGAGCAAGAAGCTTGGAGGGCTTAGGTACCTGGGTAGATTAGGCTTGGAGGGTCTATTGTAATTCATGTATTTCAACTACATTTTATAGTAGATTATTGACCGCTTGGAGGGCGGCGGAGAGGTTTTACGCTGAGGGTTTCGGTTTCCTCTTCAATAACACATCGAGTGTTGTCCTTGTGTTTGCATCTCTCTTCCTTTATCTTTGCCATTTATTTTATGTTGTGGATGTGATTATATTTGGCTTAGATTGTTTATCAATTCTGTGTTTGGCTAATGTTCATGTTCTACACATTAATTGTTTGATAATAAGCTTGAATTGATATTTTGTAATTTGGGATCTAAACGTTCATGGGTGTTTTACACACATTTTGAACATTCAATCAGCACACGTGTGTCTTTCAAACCAATATGCTAACTTGGTTCTATCCCACTGTCTTGTAACTTCATCCATCAACTCCCTCACCTTTGTCAACTAAGGCCCATCCCTCCAAAAAGATGGTGGTCGAGGCAGCCACTGGTGATTAGTAATATCCACGGATGTACCACTCTCCACCTTCCATTTTGACCTTTCCAGAATAACCTCCTGAGCTTGCACTAGGCTTCTCCACACATACAACGGATTGCTGCCTAGCTTGGTTTCCAGGAAATAACACGTAGGAAAATACCTAGTCTTATAAACTCTAAAGAACAGAGTGTTTTTCTGATTGAGTAGTCTCCATTCCTGCTTGGCTAATATGGCTAAGTTGAAGGCGTTAATATCCTGAAAGCTCATTCCGCCTTTTTTCTTTGGGTCACACAACTGTTTCCAATTTATCCAATGTATTTTTTTTCTCATTGCTTGTTTGTCCCTACCAATATTTAGTGAGGATAGAGTTGATATCATTGCATAGGCCTTTTTTGGAAGCTTGAACAGGCTCATTGAGTACGTTGGTATTGCTTGTGCAATGGTTTTAATCAGAACCTCTCTTCCTACCTTTGAGATGAATCTCTTTCTACACAGTAACCCATTTTACTATTCTTTCTCGAAGGTTCTTGAAAGTATTCACCTTGTTCTTACCTCCCATGATTAGCAGTCCCAAGTACTTCTTAAACTTTGTTACTATCTGAGCATTTAGCATATTATGTGTGTTTTCTTTCACCATCAAGTCTATGTTAAGGCTAAAAAATAACATCATTTTCTAACAGTTAATAGAATGGTCAGATGCTCTTTCATAGGTGCCTAGTATATGGAGGAGGCTACTACATTCCAATAGGATAGTTGGACAAAACAAAGGACTATCAGCAGTGAAAAGTAAATGTGAGATGCTTACCCCATCTTGGCAAGACAAGATCCCCTGAATATGTTGAGACTCAATCACTCTTCAAATCAAGGAAAATAATCCCTCAACACAAAAGAAGAATAGTTATGGTGATAAAGGGTCTCATTGTTTTATGTCGCGGGTTAGGGAGATAAAGTCTCGTGGCTCCCCATTAAGAAGGATTGTATAGCTTGCTGACGAGACACACTACATAACTAGATTTACCCATCTCTCTATGAAACCCAATTTTAGCATTATTTTCCATAGAAATTCTCATTCCACTCGATTATATGCTTTACTAATGTTAAGCTTCACTGCCATGTGGCTAACTTTGCATTGCCTTCCATTTCTCAATCTATGTAGCATCTCATATGCAATCGATGTATTATCAGAGATAAGTCTATCTGGGACAAAAGCACTCTGTGAGTTGGAGATGATGTTTGGGAGGAGAGTTTTAACCCTATTCACCAAAACTTTAGACACTAAACAACTCACCACATTGCTCAAGTTGATAAGGCGGTAGTCTGTCATGGTTTGTGGGTCCTTAATCTTTGGTATGAGTAAGATGTGTGTGAAGTTCTTCTTATTAAGGACATGGCTAGAGTTAAGGACCGATAGTCATCACCTCCAACTATGTGCCAATACTTTTGAAAGAAAAAAAGGCGACTATGGGTGTAACTCGTAGATGAGCCTTTTATGGGGAGTATGCCTTGACTGAGTGGGCTGGGTAGAGAAAACACAAGGAGTCGCCACCTAGTTTTATGGTCTAGGAACCATGAATATAGCTCTTTTATGTGGAATGACTAGTCTTACTACCAGAGTATGGTTTAGAGTTTAGGTATGATTTTGGGAAGGTGTTAGGCACCCAAAGCCACCCGACCCGTGGGTCAACTTCCCCTCATTGTGTCCTATATCTTAATCCTATTAAAGACACATTCAACATTGCATCTTAACACACTAGCATACATCTAAGCATACAAAATGACATTTCATCCCAAACCTAACATTCATCTATCATGCTCATCACCCAACCCTAGCATTCATCTATCATGGCATCTCATGTTATCTCATCCAAGGTAGCAAACAAATTATGGCAGAAAAGGTAGGCATGGCAACAAAGTGCTAAGCATCAACTATATCCCAAACTTCTAGACATGACAACAAGCATCAAACAAACATATTCATCCTCATAATGCTAGTTCATATCAATGCATGACTTACCTCACTGCATCACAGCACCCATGGCATCAATGCATGGTCATACTAATGCATGTTCATGGCATCAAAGCAAGAGAAGAAAAGAAAACCCTAATCTAGCATGTTAAAGGCAAACAAAAAATCAAACAGAGAAATAGGAACTCAAATAGTATAAGAAGAAATCAAACAGATGCATATTATATAAAAGGAACAAAGAAATAGAAGCAAAAAACTTGGATTAGGGTTTTTGGGCTTGAGTACTCGTATGCATACGTAGGCCTGTGTATGCGTACGCATACATAGGCCTACATATGTAGGCCAGTTGTATGTGCACGCATACTTCGAGTTTGCGTATGCATGCCCTGGAGAACCCTAACTCAGAAAGCAAGAACAGAAATTAAAGAACAACAAGTCTAGCAACCTAGGATGCTTTATAACATTAAAAAAAACTAAAACCTAAACTAAGCAAACATGTTAACATATAAACAAAGCAATAAAATAGATTAAAATACTATCAAAATGAAGAAATGGAAAGAAAAGTTTTAGAACTCAATACCTCAAACAAGAAGCTTTTTGAGTTTGATTTTGACCATTTCTCTTAGTCAAATCTATTCACAACCAAACAAAAATGATCAATAAACTTCAAAACTCGAGGATCAATTATATGTTTCATTTTAACACCTCTCAAGTAAATTTGTAATCTGATTAGGCCCTAAACCAATTGTAGGCTTTAGAATTTCAGCACCATTAAGGAATGGGGTCAGAGTTGTAAGGGGTACAAAATGTGGTGTCTATAGCGACATCCCATCCGAACCTAGAAACTTTGATGGATGCATCTGAAAACAAGCCTTTCTCACTTCCTCTCCAATAAATAGCCGTTGCAAATCCCGGTTCATCCCCTCCATTACTACTATGTCCACCGAATCAAGTACCTCATCCACATTGGTTGGGTGGGATGTGGTAAAAATCCTTTTAAAATACTCTTCTGCTATCCCACCTATATGCTGCTCCTCTATTCTCCAAACCCCATTTTCATCCATTAGACCCTCAATATAGTTTTTTCATCATCTTTGGCTTGCCCTTCTATGGAAGAACTTGGTATTTTTGTCCCTTGTTGGGAGCCATACAACTCGTGATCTCTGCCTCCAAAAGACCTCCTCATGGTGTAGAAACTCATTTATTTCGCTCCAGACCATATTAATCCATTCCATGTTGTCCCCATAACCCGTGCTTACCAAATCTTCTAATGCCTTTTGTTTTGCTTCTAACAAATGTCTTATGTTACCAAAAGCCTCTCAGCTCCGAGTAGTCAACTACATTTGACAATACTTTATTTTCTCAAACATTTTAACATAGGACTGCCACTAGAAAGGTGTTGGGACCATGCTTCTCTAATTTTTTTCCTCACAACCTGTATGGGTTGCCCACCTTTCTTCAAACTTGTGAATCCGCTTTCGCCGAGTCTGAACTTGCTAGAAAAGAAACTGAGTGTTTAAAAGTATAGGGTCATGGTCTGAGTATAATACCTGCTGGTGTAGCACCTTAGCTGTAGGGAAAAGAGCTTGCCAATCTCAATGGCGACTCTAGGAATTTTTCTAAGGGTGTTCCTGAGTGGGCTTGCCCTATTACAATTTTTTTTTTCCTTCAAATTCTTTGTTACAATTTTTTTTTTTTTTTTTTAAAGATTTTAGTTCGCTTTTTTTTTTTTTAGCTTTTTCTTTTTGCCTGAAAGCAATGTTATGAATACCATTTTGGACCCTGTTTTGGTTTGTTTTGTGGAACAGAATATTTTGGTATCGATCTATTTCGATGAACCGTTTCAGGGTGTTTTGGTGTTTCTAAAAAAAATTAAAAATAATATATATTTATATTTTCTTATACAACATAAAATTATTGATCCAAATAAGAAAACCTCAAATAAAACAAATCATTAATTTTTCTTTTTTGACATATATGATGTTTTTAAACTTTATACTTATTTTCTTTTCTTTTTTTTTTTCCCAAAATAGGTGGTAAGTCAATGAAATGGCCGCGAAGCATGCTTGGATAACACCTTTGGGAAGAAACTTTTCTTTCCCGTTATATTGATCTTTTCATACTTTTTGAAACTATGTTTGAAAGTAAACTTAACAAGTTGTGTATATATTTGTGTTCTTTGATATATGTATTAAAATGAAGTATTTCAAATTTTTCATATTTTATGTGTATCTTTAATTTGTTAGTATAGTTCCTAGATTTGGTTTTTGAATTGCAAAACAGGTTAATAAAGACATTATTATTTTTAAAAAAATGATTTATTTATTTTTAATTTTTTTAAAAAATTATTATTATTATTTTAAAATAAAAAAAATCAACCTATTGCAACAAGATTTTCAAAGTAAATCATTGAAAATATGTGGACTTTTTTATTGTTGCAATAACACCTATTACAATGACATTAGTTGTTATTGCAACAACTTTTTCCATTTTATTTAGTCTTTTTTCTTGTAGTGGTAATTAGTCACATATTAATATATTTACCTAAATTTAATACTACTTAGGATAATTTTTTTTTCTAGTTTTTAATAAGATAAAACGTGTGGTGATTTTCATTAAGTATATGTGATTGGTTTTTATTTTTATTTTTATTTATTTATAGTTCATTAATATTAAATTCTTTGTATTTTGCTTTCATTAATTTACTTGGCACAAAAATTAAAAAACTTAAGTGGACATATGCCACAAACTTAAGTGGATAATTATAGTGTAGTCCCTACATAAATTTTGACACATAGCGCAAAATTGGATTCTAATTTCAAATTCTAATTGAACTTTCTCTAAGCTTTACTTATTATTATATACTATAGCTTGTAACTTTATGCATATGCATGAATATACTTAAAAAATATACATTAAGATGCATAGTATAATTCTTACATATATATAACTTAAATATTGATAGTTGTAAGGTTGAATTTAATCAACCATTTAATTGGCTTTATTCTGTGACCAATTTGCTTATAATTTAGCACTTAGTAACCCTGTATTTAGGTGGGAAAATTGTAAGGGTAGTGTGTGAGAAGATGTGAAGAAAAGCTCAAGAGTATGCAAGAAAAACAGGGGTTCACAGCTAGGGCTCGCGGGTGGATCGTGAATGGCAAGCCGCCAAAAGCTGGCACATGAGAGGCACACTGGGAAGCTGAAGGGTCGCGCCAGCTGTCACGCTACAGGACAAAAGTCCCAGGTTAGCCAGGCCGTTACGTTGCGACTTGAACTTGCGACTNGGCCCAAGGCCCACGCCGAGGAAGACTGACCATTCAAGGCTAAATTGGGGAAATCCTCTTTTCCGGATCCACGCCGAGGACCTCCTCGTCCTCGGCATGCCAAGGATGATTTTGGGAAAGACCAGGCCCAAAGCAAACTGTCACCTTCACACTTAATGCATTCACCTAACCCCTCTGGCTGTATTAATGGGGATATAACCTCTTAGCAGGCAACGTTGATCAGAGTGAACCACTTGAGTACTGATAAGACCTCTGAGGGACGGACGGCCAGAAGAAAGGCGAATGGATGATCAATAGATGGAAGAACAAGATAGGACGATGAAGACTATATAAGAAAAGCGAGTAAAGTAAGGGAGGAGAGGGGAAAGGGAGAGAAAAAGGGCTCCTCGGCCACGGGCCGGGAGCATCCCCCCAGTTGTAAAAAAGTTCTAAGTATTTTTTAATAAAAGAATAGAGTTCATACTTGGTGAACGACGGCCAGCGCCTAAACCTTCAATCCACTCTCTATAAATTTATTGTTTGGGCTTGTTGGGCTGAAAACCCATTCATACTCAGGGTCAAATCCAAATTGAGTCCCTACATATATATATATATATATATATATATATATATATATATATATATTTTTTAATTTGAGGGGTTCCTAAATTTTATTGAGGGTGTTCCTACATTTTTTTTAAGAGTAAAAAAATAAAAAAATAATTATTATATATAATTTTTTTTTTTCAGGTCAGGGTGTTTCCAAGAACACCCTTAACCAGTTAGATGACCCGACCAAACCAATCGAACCAGCCCGACCCGAAACCCAACAGTCGGTTCCAGATACCTAAGTCTGTCGGATGCGGGTCTAACTATTACAAAAACCGAAGTTTCGGTTCGAGTGACGGTTTAAAAGTTTGAAAACCGAGGCAACCGACCCGACCGAAACTACTGCTCAATCTGCAGGTTTAATTTCACTTTCACGTGAGTGGGTATGTTTCTCCCTGATGAAATAGACTTCTGTGTTTTGTTATGTCAGTGGACAGTAGCTATTCACCACAAATTAACTATAAAAAAAGTTTTGTTAAGTCAGTAGCTATTTAATGTCAATAGCTTTTCACCACAAAATTAACTATAAAAAATTATTTGAATCAATTTTAGTAGGCAGTAGCTATTCACGTCACTTTGAACCTTGAATCAATGTTAGGTAGTAGATATTCACGTGAGCATTAATGGCTTTGTCCTATTATAGTCGTTGGGCTCAATGTAATTTTATCTTATTAATAACCAAATGAAAACAATAATATTTATGGCTCCAAATGCATAGTCCCAATCTCATAATTTCTCTTTAAAGTTCAAACCGTTGCTTGACTCTTCCTTACCATCCATGACCATTGCCGACGAGTTTCACTTCCTGTTTGCCGATGAGTTTCGCTTCCTGCTTGTTAACATGTGTTGGGTGTCCTCTCTCTCAAGTATGATTTCAAAATCTCAATTTTTCATTTTATCTTCTCTCGTTTCTCTCCTTATCTCCATTCCAAGCTTATAAATATTTGGTTTTTGCCATTTCAAGCTTTTTCTTTGGTTGATTTTTCCCTCTTTTTGTTCTTTTCCTTCAAACCGATCACCCGACGAATCCGACCCGCCAAACCGAAGAACCGAGACAAACGGTTTCATCCGACCATTCGGTTAACAACGGGTGAGAAATCTGTTCACCCGACCTAAGCGGGTCAAGTGACGGTTTGACCCCAAACCAGATCCGCCCGACCCGTGGACAGCCCCTGACTATAACATGGCGTCGCCACTGGCTAATCTGCATTAGCACATACTCGGTCCAGCCTCTCTTCTACAAACGCTTTCCCCGGTCTCCCATTCCTCCAAGTAAAAGGATAGCCTTGGTATCCTAAATCATCTAGACCACAATACAGGAGTGTCTCCTTGAAGGCTAGTTGGCACCAGCTGTTTAGGGAGTCCACCTTGCTTCTCTGTAGAGTGGAGTACTTCATTATAGTCACTTATATATATAGACCCATAGCAGTGAGGACCGTGCATGCAAGTGTTTGAGAAAGTACCACGATTCCTGCTTTCGGAGTCCCTCAGGTCGACCATAGAAACCAATTAAGCACCACAGTCATTGGTTAATAGGCAGAATGTGCGCATCAATGTCCTTCGGGGAAAAGGTCTGAATTTGCAGGTTGCAGTCTGCTTTCCAAAACATACTCAAACCTCTGCTACGTCCATCACACGAAACAGCCATGACAGACTGGAAGTTTAAATCAAAACACAATATTTGCATTTCTCACTAATTCAGTTGGGACCTTTACTTCTCACTAATTCAGTGAATACATCTGCTGCACGTTGATTTCCAAGCTCCTGGCAATTCCAGCTTATAATGATCATTGTGTTCGGTGGGGCTGCGTTGCAGCCTCTGCCGTTGATGCATAAGGTTCACCCTAGTTTTAATACGTTTTCCATCATCTTTATCATCAGGTACAGTCTCTACAGAATAGTTTGCATGCCTTCTCTTGGAGCCCACTGTAATGCCCAGCCCATCTTTATTATTCTTCCCATCAGCATTTTTTATCTCCTCATTGACATGTGGTCTTGTTATTCTCTTCCACTTAATTTCTGCATGTTGAGAGTGGGGCTGGGTGTGCACGTGGTTCATAGTGCGTGTCTATCGCACTTGCGGGCTCAACATGCGTGGTTTCATCTTCATCGCGTACCTCAGTATTGTCGTGCATTGAATTCTCGGTTTTGTCTCCAAAAAGTCCGCTTGTTTCTTTTTCAGTGCATGCAAAATCGTTGTTGTGTGGTCAACTCCCATTAAATGAGTCATGGGCCCACTTAGATCCTCATCCCCAGATTGTGTGGAGTGGAGTTTATTTTCATCCAAGAAATCCGCTACATGTGCCCGCCCTAGGTCAGTCCTAGTCAGACTCCTAGGGTTTACGTGGAATGATGAAGCCCTAGCATGAGCGCCGCTGCCGTCCTCCTGCTACTGTGTGGTGTTTCTATCGTGAAACACATTAGGATATTTGAATTGTGATAAAAAAAAAAAAAAAAAAGATTTGACATTCTAATAATAATAATTTTATTTTTCATATCATATCTTCTTTTTCGTTTTTCATAAGCAGATCATATCTTCAGTTGGCTGGCTTTAGCTTCACCCTGAAATTATAAATCACATCAGATGTGGGTTAGCTTCAATGGATTCATAAAGTGTCAGCTAGCTCTATTTAGTGCATATTCAAAATTCCATTAATTAGTAAAAGATCAAATCATGACATTCTAATGCCACATATAGTAGGTTCTTCTCACTCCGAATTGCATCATGGGAAGATTGTAGAATTTACTGCAAGAATTTAAAAAAAAAAAAGAAAAAAAAAGAGGTTACGGTGGGATTAGTATTATTAGTTTTAGTGCTTACGGAAGTTTAAAGAAGAAAAAGTTGTTGATAAGAATATGAACTATATATGGATTAATTATTGAAGCAACTAACCTTGAATTTTTTTGAAAAGGAATATAGAAACCTTGGCGCACTTCGCGAGTTTGAGTTTATTCATAAAGCTTGCATGTTAGAAGATACTTAAAAAAAAAAAAAAAAAAAAAAAGGAAAAGGAAAAGACCGGCAATTGTCAAATTTGAAATGGTAAATAACAACAGCATGTGAAATTACAATTTTGATCTAGTTTTTTACTGAAATCTAATTTGTTGATTTGTTAAAAATTGGATATGTGTCAATCTTGTATCCAATCTTTTTTTTTTAGTGCAAAGTATGCCACTCTGTACTTAAACAGTGTTAGAACATATGTGATTCAATATTAGAAATATATGTCACTATTTTATATAATTGGCTAATCTTTTGACAAGATTTAGAATGTGTTTAATGCTTCAAGAAATAATGTTTCAAGTTCAAGTGTTACAGCCATGCAAGTCTATCCATGAATCAAGTGAGAAAGTGCTATTCATTAAAGCTTAACAGCTAGTATCTATCGAGGTTAAGAGAGGTGTTTCAGCCCAAGGTTTGACAGCTGCTCGACAGATAGGATATCTGTTGAGATTTATGAAGTTCAGTTTTTCAGAGCTAATTTTCATCTAATCTGTAAATGTATATTTGGGCTTTCTTTTCTCACAACCTTAAATATATATAAGGATTATTTTGAGGGCCGAAAAAGGTGACATATAGTTGTAAAAGAGTAGAATTTCACAAGTGTGAAGAAAAGTGTGATTAGAAACCTAGTTTGCCTTGATTCTTTTTTCTCTTGAAGAAGCTGCTGTGTTTGTACACCATAGAGTTTTGTGACCAAGCAACTGCATGATTTTAATCGTGTGATGAATTGAAGAACTTTGCAGCCAACATCCTTCTCAAGTTGGTGATTAAGTCACATACTAAGATCCGTGCAATTGGTTAGTGATGTACTGAGAGTCGTGCATTGAAAAGAAGAGATTGTCACTACAGAACAAGTCTAATTGGGTATTAGGGTAAGGGTTCAATTGTAGGTTGGTATAAGGTACTAGGATTTTTTTACTTGTAACCGTTTGTTTTGATAATAGTGGATTCTCGAGAGTGGTGACTTTAAAATCACCTGATGGGATTTTTGCCGAGTAGGTTTTCCCCATTCGTAAACAAATTATCATGTCAATTTATTTTTCGCTGCATACTTTAGATAATTGGTGATTTATTTGTGCTACCACGCGAATTACATGTTAATTTGATTAATAAATAAACTTGGCTAATTAATCAATTAATATATTATAAGGGGTTAATACATTCTTGGCCTATCAAACAGTATTAACCTTATATCAAATTACCTTAAAATATGTTTCAATGTAATTCTTTTATTTTTATTTTTTCCCCTGAAAACTCATTTGCCTATTTGCCAAAAGTTGATTAATGTGTATGGCTTGCATCCGGATCATTGGACACAATACAGAAAGGATATATATATATATATATATAACCAAATTTGGACACTTGTAATCTCGTATCCCGTTTAATACTCTAGTACAATGACAAAAACCCTATTCGAAGTATTTTTGTGCTTAAGGGGGAGGTTATACACAAGTAAATAAAGTTAAAAAATAATAGGTGTTAAGGTGTTACCAAACCCAGAATATGTGCATGTGTGAAATTGTCCAAGCAATTTCCTACTAAAAGAAGTGCTCAACAAATCCCTGCTTTGTTGCATATTTCATGCAGATTAAAAAAAAATACTGCATGTTCTAGTTGGATAATGCATTTGACACACAATAAGAGACAATTATTTCATCTGTGAATGTCGGCAGACATTGTTGAACAATCTACAGTGGTTATTTTTTGTGCGTAAGGCAGAAGAATTGCCGGGCAAATCACCTTTGGCAGAGGGCACACTAAGAGTGCGTTTGGGTGGCACGTTTTGCTGCGTTGCGTTTTGCTTTTTTTTTTTTTTTTTTTTTCCTCACGCGGTTCAGTCCACTGTTTTTCACTGTAGCAGTACTGTAGTTGTTACTGTTCATTGAACAGATGCCGCAAAGTTTGACTTTTCAGCACAATTTTACTGTTCATGGACCCACAAATTTCACTTTTCAACAACTTTTTCATTAAAAATGGGTCCCACGATACTATTCATACATTTAAAAAATATTTTGCTACAGTATTTTTCAGTTTTCAGTTTCAGTTTTCAGTTTTCAGCTGTATCCAAACAGGCCTAAAGCAATGAAGGGGTCACACGCTTGGTGGCTGCCTGCCAAATGGAGATTTTGCCCTGTAATGCGACCGCACTTGATGTCTAGTCTCAAGGAGTGTTTGTATCCAAACTTGTTATTTATGGTAGACTAGAAGAGGCATATCCCATGGAACAATGCCTTTTATTTTTATTTTATTTATTTTATTTTATGTGGTTAAAGGCTTTCTATCACTTTATTCTGTATTCCTTACCACTCCAAATCATAATCACATATTTGAATTCCATTCATAGAATTTGACTGTATTAGACTCCATTGGTCAAAACAAGTATTACTACGACTTTGTGATGTGTGTTGTCTTGTCAATATATTAGCATGGCAGTATATATCACACTAATGTGGGCATCTTTCAGAACAAAATCCTCACATGATTCTTATATATATCAACTTTGTTTAGTCAACGCATGATTAGAAACCCCTCAATTTAAATTTTTTTTTTTTTTTTAAATGTCCCAACCTAAACCTCTAAGGTCATTCAAGGCGTGAATTTCACAAAGAATCTACTTAAAGCTCTTAGCTCTCTGGTTTCACAGAAACATGCTTGATAAGTTAAAAGACAATTAAAAAAAAAAAAAAAAGAATCGAAAAAAGAGAAAAGAATAGGCCATGGTAGATGCTTCTAGACGGAAGATCTAGAAGCATGTTCTCGATGTCTTTATGTCATACAAGTAAAGCTCCTGCTTGTGGCTGTCAAGAGCCATCAAAATGGTCCCCGCAATTACTTTGTATATGCAGAAACTTGAGGCAGCAATTGGTATAGGACCTTGTGGATTTAATAATCAACTTATGAGAATCCCAGTTTTAAGACTAAACTTTAAGTCTTGGAAATCCTTGAGGGAAGTATTGTGTATATTTCTGTAGAGTCGTCATTTACTTTATTAAGGGAAAGTTTTTTATAACCCAACAAAAAAAAAAAACCCCATTTATGAATATACCTCTTTATTGATGATTGAATAAACTATATTGGTGGATCAAGAATGAATAAACTTCATGGCTTTGGTCTTATATATGTACAATATAATGAAATAGAAAATTGCAAGGTTTTGTTTTTTTTGGCTAAATAATTTCAATGCTTTTGATTCTAGTTACATCCTTTAAAAAAAAAAAAATACATTATTTAATTTGTTTCCTAATTACAATCTAGAAAAAGAAATATATATAGAGAAATATTCTTCAAACAAGAGATTCAAATTTGAATGCTATGTTATGGAAATGAGAATGTGTTATGCACCTATTCCGCCCAATCCATATATTAGTCTTTAGGAGATTGATGGTAATGCTCTTGTTATGCTCTGGACTCACTCAACAATTATGCATTGCATGCTTGGATGCTATATCATATATTTACAAATGTTAAAATAAACCTAAGCATGAGAGAGAGAGAGAGAGAGAGAGAGAGAGAGAGAGAGAGAGAGAGAGAGAGAGAGAGAGAGAGAGAGAGAGAGAGAGAATGAACAATATTGATCAACCCATCCTATTATCAATCAATATATTTCTCACATTCAGATGTAGTAAAACTAATGGAGTTGGTTCTTTTACCTGCACGCACTACGTACTTCAATGCCTTGATGTCGGATTTTTAAATGAATATGATATATTCTTCAATTTGCTAATATCTCAATTCATGATCTTCTACTTGGTTGATAGAGGGATTTGTTGATGCTAATGAACAAAGGATGTTGTAATGCATGTTGTAGCTCACTTGATGTTGAGACTTGATGTAGATGAGTGAAGTGTTTGAGGTTTTATAAATGATGATGCACAAAATTGTCAGTAAGTTGATTGTCCACACACGCAACGATTGAGGTACCTAAAGAACAAAAAAGGTGAAGAATCTAAAGAGAATACTGGTGGGGTGTCAGTCAAATACCCTTTAAAGGTTAAGTTAGTAATAAAAGAATTTCCGAAAACTCAAAACTGTATGAGCTAGTAAATCACACGTACCTTGGAAAAAAGGAGAATGTTTATATAGTAGTATAGGGCTAACTAAGATCCCATGGATGTAAGATTTTTCTTGTAGGGAATGTTAGGTTCTAAAGATTTAGGATTTTATGTATTTAGAACTCTAATGTGTAATGTTGGCAAACCATGATTAAAACAATATGTTTAGTCTTGTTTAGGCTTGCTCAAAGTATGTTTATTTGTAAAACTGGAATCGAGTGATTGCAGATTTATTGGACTAAATTTGTAAGGCTCGATCGATTGAAAATTAGACTCGATCGATCGAACCACGAACAGATTTATTTTTCTGCAGAGTTCCAGTTCAGCCCAAACTCTATTTAAATGTCTTGGGGTTCAAGTAAAACACTCCTATATATAAGGAAAACCCTAGAACGTTTTTGTGGTTTTTGGAAAGAGAGAGAGAGATTAGAGTGCCTCTTGTGCCTCCTTTTATTTTTAGGGTTTTGTACCCAAACCTCTCAAAGTCTTTGTTGCTCATATTTTTGTTTATGTGAATCTCTTGTGAGATCATTGAGGAGCTTTCCTTCACATATACTTAGGGTTTCTAAGATTCAAGATTATGTCAAAAACTTGGTAATCATTTAGTTGTAGATTCAAGAACTTAATGATACACAAGCGGGGGTGCTTGTACTTGATTGAAGAGTCCAAGAAAGAAGGAGTCTGTGGATTCGGAGCTTGCACGTGGTTGTGTCAGTAAGTTCTACTGGTGGGTAGCATTAGGAAGTCGAGCAGGGAGCTTGTAGTCCTTTTATATGAACTTCGATTCTTTCATAGTGGATTCAGGTTTGCCTTGAGGATCGGTGGGTCAAATCCTCCCCAGGTTTTTACCGTGTGGTTTCCTGGGTGATCATATCATTGTGTCTTTTATTATTCCGCTGCTTAATTATTTTGATATGATTATTTGATTGCTTTAACCTAGAATTACATAATTTGACTAAGTAACAACTTGGCTAATTAATCTAGGCTAACCAATCTGGTTGTTCTAAGGGGTCTAAAACCGTTTAGGGAAGATACATAGTTAATGTTCTGAGATCTTAGGGCTTAACTTCCCATACTTGGAAAATATCAATATTTAGAAGGATCATTGGACGTGGTGTGCAAGATCTTTCCCTATAGGGATGCATGAGTGGAGAACATGCAAAAAGGGTGCGGATCAAGTGGTGTTCTTACTTGATGAATACATCCTTACCCGTCAATATTGGGTAACTCGATATGGCCTATCCTAATTGACGATAAATGCGAGTGGAGCACATGGCCTTATGCCGTGTTGTAATCAACCCCAAGAGAACGTAGTACCAGACGAGTAAAAAGGAGACCAAAGGACAATTTAAACCTGAAGGGTAAAAGGAGTTAGAAGAATTCCCAGCCAAAATTTTCCTTATCAATAAACAAAATTTGTGTTTAAAGATCTAAGAAGAGTAGAGTTGCATGTTCAACCTAATTTCGCTTCTTATTTTATTTTTATTTTTTGCCTCAAAATTTCTGCAACACCTCACTACTTAATTTTTAATAAACCATCAAGATGCAAAAAGTTAGATGTCCTCTTAAATTTTGAAGGAAAAGAACCATTGATTTGATGATAGGGGGATAAATTTACATAAGGAAATGGATTAAGGGTTTAAATTTCCCTCATTAATTTCTATCTCCTCTGGGATTTTTTGAAAACTTTTTTTTTATAGAAAGTTTTAACTTATGACATCTGCTTTTAATGATTATGCTATTTGTCATCAGACCAAGATATCAATCAGTTTTTGGTGTAGGCGGGGATTGAACCTTATTTAATAATCAAAGATTTTATTAGTTGAGCTAATTGGAACCCATAACTTGTTTTTATCTTCATGTACATTTAAACTATATTTTGAGTTGATAAGATGTAAGTCAAAACCCATATTTAGTGGTCATCTGAACATAAGATGTGTCAGACTTTCACAACATCAAGTAGGAAGTTATTTTCGTCATATCAAAATTAGTTTAAGGGCCCTGCTAAGCACAATGCCCACAATAATTTGGGCTATGGGCTGGTTCTTTGGCTTGAGGTGAGAAAACACACTTGTAGTCGTTTAGTCTCTTCTCTTGGGAAAAGGTTTCTCACCAAATTAGTTTGGAGAAAAACATTTAAAACATTTCCTATATTGTTTTATTAGATGTGAATTTTGAAAATATAATCGTTAGATTGCATATTCTTATTATATCTTCCATGTTTGCAAAATTTCAATAAGATCAAATTATCAATAGCTATTTCATTAATCAAATATTTAAATTTCAAGTTTTTATAATATAAAATTATGCATAAAAAATAAGTTTATTGATCAAATAGTAAATAATATCCAATTAAAACAAAATTTGACATAATTATTAAGAACATAAAAAAAATCCAATGTAACGGTTAGATTTCTAAAATTCATATCCATTAAAGAGATATAAGAGAATTTTGATGGGTTTCTTTCCAAATTTGGAAAGAAACCCATCAAACTTCTCTTGGGTAAACGTTGAATTCTAGACTAAACTCCCAAATCTATTCCAATACAAAAATCCTAACAATATATTAATCAATATAGTACTTAATTCTCCATAAGGGTGTCATTTATTATATAGAAATCATGATCAGAATTATTAATTCCTACTAGTATGTAAGCCATGCAAATGCATGGTTGCATTTAAAATTAGACACAATTTTTATTATAAAAATATAAGTAATTAGTCAAGTTATTAAAAAAAATATAGCATGTAACACATGCATACGTATAAATACATTAAAAATTAAACATAATTTTTATCATAAAAATATAAATAATTTGTCAAATTATTTTGTTAAAAAGTAAATGTACACTACAAGAAAAAAGACATAATACAACAAGTATTATTGCAAAAAAATAATAATAATAATGGAGGTAATATATATACTATTGCATCTCTAGGTTGTTTTTGGTTGTAAAAGTAACTTAAATTTATTATATCAGTATGAGATTGTAGCAATAATTACTATGTTACATCGAAATATGTTGTTGTAATAGGTAACCCTTATTTTACATTGAGATATGTTATTGCAATAGGTAATCTTTTATTTCATATCGAGCTATATTGTTGTAATATGTTAAATCTTTATTTCACATCA
The DNA here is from genome assembly GCF_002906115.3 of Quercus suber. Taxonomy (NCBI): domain Eukaryota; kingdom Viridiplantae; phylum Streptophyta; class Magnoliopsida; order Fagales; family Fagaceae; genus Quercus; species Quercus suber. The sequence continues at coordinate 48,964 of NW_027070552.1, read as the reverse complement.
AATTTTATTGATGTAATAGAGGTGAGTAATTGAGTAGCGGGAAAATTTGCGAAATTGGCACTATTTTTTTTCCCATTAATTTCCTCCCTCTCACCAATGCCTATCCCTTTTTTTCTCATCTCAATATTTCTCTCTCACCCACCCATATCTTCCCTTTTTTTCTCATCTCAATTTCCCACTTTCTCTCACCACATCTATCTTCCTAATTTTTCCAATCTCAAATTTAACTCACACCTTGTCACACACGCCTATCTCTCTCTTTATTATTATTTTTTTTTCATCTTAGTTTCCCTCTTTATCTCACCCACTTCTATCTCCTATTTTTTTTGCTTTCTTTTTTTTAATCTCAAATTCTCTCTCTCTCTCTCTCTCTCTCTCTCTCTCCCATCTACCTCTCTTTTTTTTTTCTTTTTTCTTTTTCCATTTTTCATCTTAGTTTCACTCTTTCTCTCACCACACATTTATCTCCATGTTTTTCTCATCTCAGTTCTCTCTCTCTCTCTCTCTCTCTCTCTCTCTCTCCCACGCCTCTCTCTTCTTCTTCTTCTTCTTCTTCTTCTTTTTTTTTTTTTTTTTTCTCAATTCACTTTCCCTATTTCTTTTAAGCGTATCTCAAAATTCAAATTTATCTACCAACTACAAGCTTATCTCTCAAATTTCCATCTCACTCTCATATCTACTAACTCTAAATTTCTCTCTCAAATTTCAGTCTCTCTTAATTCATAATCTCCTTGGAGAGAGTCTTTCTCAGTTTAAAAATTTTCTCTCTAACTTTCAGGTAATCTTTTGGTTCTCTTTAAATTTTAATTTGAGTTTTCTTTGTTTAGTTGCATAGTCTTCAAGTAGTATTGTTGTGTATGTGCTTTTTTATTTATTTATTTTTTAGAATCAATGATGGTGTATATTGGTGTCATTGTGTTGTTATATGATGTTTTTAAACTTTATACTTATTTTCTTTTCTTTTTTTTCCCAAAATAGGTGGTAAGTCAATGAAATGGCCGCGAAGCATGCTTGGATAACACCTTTGGGAAGAAACTTTTCTTTCCCGTTATATTGATCTTTTCATACTTTTTGAAACTATGTTTGAAAGTAAACTTAACAAGTTGTGTATATATTTGTGTTCTTTGATATATGTATTAAAATGAAGTATTTCAAATTTTTCATATTTTATGTGTATCTTTAATTTGTTAGTATAGTTCCTAGATTTGGTTTTTGAATTGCAAAACAGGTTAATAAAGACATTATTATTTTTAAAAAAATGATTTATTTATTTTTAATTTTTTTTAAAAATTATTATTATTATTTTAAAATAAAAAAATCAACCTATTGCAACAAGATTTTCAAAGTAAATCATTGAAAATATGTGGACTTTTTTATTGTTGCAATAACACCTATTACAATGACATTAGTTGTTATTGCAACAACTTTTTCCATTTTATTTAGTCTTTTTCTTGTAGTGGTAATTAGTCACATATTAATATATTTACCTAAATTTAATACTACTTAGGATAATTTTTTTTTCTAGTTTTTAATAAGATAAAACGTGTGGTGATTTTCATTAAGTATATGTGATTGGTTTTTATTTTTATTTTTATTTATTTATAGTTCATTAATATTAAATTCTTTGTATTTTGCTTTCATTAATTTACTTGGCACAAAAATTAAAAAACTTAAGTGGACATATGCCACAAACTTAAGTGGATAATTATAGTGTAGTCCCTACATAAATTTTGACACATAGCGCAAAATTGGATTCTAATTTCAAATTCTAATTGAACTTTCTCTAAGCTTTACTTATTATTATATACTATAGCTTGTAACTTTATGCATATGCATGAATATACTTAAAAAATATACATTAAGATGCATAGTATAATTCTTACATATATATAACTTAAATATTGATAGTTGTAAGGTTGAATTTAATCAACCATTTAATTGGCTTTATTCTGTGACCAATTTGCTTATAATTTAGCACTTAGTAACCCTGTATTTAGGTGGGAAAATTGTAAGGGTAGTGTGTGAGAAGATGTGAAGAAAAGCTCAAGAGTATGCAAGAAAAACAGGGGTTCACAGCTAGGGCTCGCGGGTGGATCGTGAATGGCAAGCCGCCAAAAGCTGGCACATGAGAGGCACACTGGGAAGCTGAAGGGTCGCGCCAGCTGTCACGCTACAGGACAAAAGTCCCAGGTTAGCCAGGCCGTTACGTTGCGACTTGAACTTGCGACTTGGACAAGCCGCGAGACCAAGTCGCCAACTTGCCCTGTTTGGCAAAAACTGACGTTTTGCATTCCCTTCTCACCCTACTATATATACACCCTTATACCCATCATATTGAGGGAGCTTCCAGAGAGAATTTTGTGAGAGAAAACCCTAGAGAAAAACATGATTGCCTCATCCCCAATCTTGCCCTCAACCCATTGCACTTGCCACCACATATGCTACTAAACCTGCTAAGTCTTCTACCAAGACCAAAAAGGGAAAATCTTCCTTTGACGGTCTCAACAGATCTGCCATAATTGCTCTGTTAAAACAAAAATGGAAGGATGAGGAAGAAGCTGCAAATGCTAACTTAAAAGAAGAGGAAGATGAGCTAGAATATGAGGCATCCTCAGAAGCCTCTATTGCTAATGACAATCCTTATTATCCCTATAATCAGGAATTATTTGGTCATAATGAAGCTTCCACAGCAGATTTGGGTGAGATTTAACCCTGTCGACACAAGTAACCAAAACTACTAAATTTACTGCCAATTAATCTCCTGTTAAAGCTGCCCTAATTCCCTGCTAAAGCTACACCAACTCCACTCATCCTATTAAAGCTGCTTTGATTCCATGATAAAAGACTGACTCTTACTCTAGCTATTCCTCACGGGGATGATTCCCTCTCTAGACAACACATGCATTGCTAACCTACTATGAATAGTTAAAAAAAATCAATTTTACTGTCCATATGAATAGTAAAAATGTCAATTTTACTGTTCACTATTCATTGTTTATATAGTGTTTTATTTTGCCTATAAAAGGGAGGTCCTTTTCAGGTTAGAGGCAGAACTTAATTTTCTTAGTTTCAAATCCCTATAGTTTCTAAGCTACCTCTAGAAGGTCCAAAACTTGTAACCATTTTCCAATTCTAGCTCAAATCTTTGTATCTACTATTACCTCCTGTAAATGTTTTAATCTATTATATAGATTTTGTTAAAATACCTACTGTTATTATTTTAAGCTTTCTTACTTTAAGCATTTACAATTATTGTGCACTTCCGCGCCCCACACCCCCCCCCCCCCCCCCCGCCCCCCCAATGGTGTGTGTGTATTATTGTCATGAGTAGCCTATATAATACTCATTACTATACCTTTTCTAACAAGTCATTTTTTTTACTCTATATTTCCAAATACACAATTTATATTCTCTTTCTCTTCTACATATTTTTCTACAATTTTATTTGTTTTAAGGAAAGACAATATTAGAAGGTTCTTTTTGAAGTTCTGTGAGTGAAAGTGCGTCCATCACAAATTAAGGTTGACGCTATAGTCTAATTCTGGGGAGTTTTTTGGCCAAGAGAAGTCGCACCGAGTTTTACTCTGGGTAGCATGAATCAACCTTGTTAAAGGCCGATTTTTCGACATTTGTTAGGCCCATAGTCTTGTTGTGAGACTTGGGCTCTTCAAGGCCATAATGGAGTTATGACTAAACTGGGTTTGGTTCAACCATGAAATATAGATCCGTTATTCAAAACCAACATGTGCACAAACAGCAATCCAAGAAGCCAAGAGAGAAAAAAGAAAAATATGCATGTGAAGGAACTAAGAGAGTTAGATACAAAATGTGTTGTTCAATATATTTTATCATTTATTTGTAAAACTCAAAATACTGGTTCCTTGTACCATATGGGCTTTAATTTGGGGAACCCAAATACTAGTTCCTTTAGTCATAGGGTTTTTCATCTATGGAACCCAAAATACTGGTTCCCTAAGCTACAAGCTTTGTTTGGACACCTCCTTCCAAGAGATTTAGGTGAGGAAGATTATGCGGGAGAGAGGAATTTCCAATTGGTGCATGCCTAATACTCTATAAGATACTTTATCATTTCTCCTCTTCTACTACTTTCTACTTCTTTCTTTACTTTTTTTCTACTTTTTCTAGGTTTTTGCTTTTGAGTTTGATCTTCCCATGATTGCATTGTTGTTTTCTCATCTCCTCTTCTGTTGGTTCCTTCATTCTCTGTTGGTTGTCCCCCCTTTTATAGTTGGTTTTGGATGGGCGCTTATCCCCTTTTGCCCTTCTATTTTGGTTTCTTGGTTTTCACTCTGTTTACCCAGCCCCTTGACATGTCCCATCTTAGCCAACCTTCTTTCTCTATTTTGGGTTTCGCAACAATAAAATATTTTTGACTCTACTGTAAATATCTTAGACCAAAGGTCATTGGATGGGCTCCTAGTTTCAACATAGGTTCCTTATCCTTTCCTACTAACATGCACCTTGAGATACCTACCACTTTCAAGCTTTTTAGTATGGAAACTTTACCCAGCAAAAGCATCATTTAAAGAGCTGTGATAGATTACCTCAAATAGAAATATTCCTCCTATTCCACTAAACCAACACTCCCTAATTCTCACAAAAGTGGGTCTCCCTTGTATGTCTGGGATACAAATGGTAGAACACATTTACTTACTCTATTTTTTTACACGTTTTTCTCTTTAGGGATTGCTTTATGAGTACTTTCTTTTCTCTTCTTTATTCTTGTCCTCTTTACACTGAGAATGGCCTAATTCCTCGAGCAGAGATGCCTTCAGCCTATTGGGTGATTCACTATATTCTTGTCCTCTTTACATTAAGTATGGCTTGGTACCTTGGGCAAAGATGCCTACAACATACTGGGTAATTCATGGCTTTCTGCCATGAATTTGAATATTCATGTTGGCATTCCCATGTGTCAGCCAAGGTTCTCTTCTCAAGGCTGGGAAAGTGACATTTCAAAGACTTTTTTCAGCTTGATAGTGACTCCTTTTTCTGAAAAGTGGCATAGATGCTTTTTCTCCTTTTCAGCTTGACAATGACTCCATGTATTGATTTTATTTTTTTGAAAAGTGGCTTTGAAGTCTAAAGTCTCAAAGCCTCTTTCTTCTTTTGTAATTTCTTTTTGGTTGTAGTTCCTCAAAATGTCAGATGTCCTTCTCCTTGCTTTTCTACCAATGGAACTTGGCCCTTTGTGGTTATTTTCCTTGGTAGACCCATTAGGTTGCCCCTCCCTTTTTGCTAGGCTTTTTGGGGATCCTTTTCAAAGACCCTTTCAAGGACCCCTTCTAAGGCTATTCTTGGGTCATCTGCCCCCTTATTCAAATCATTTTCTCTTTTTCGTTATTGATGGGCTTTTGCCCCATTCTTCAAGGTTCTTCAGCCTATTTTACAAGAGTGTCTTTATAGAACCATGGCTCTCTTGTATTCACATAAGGCCCAAGATCTAGTTTCTCAAGCAGGACTTATTGTTGTAATTTTTTTTGTTATCAAAAGCCTTTAAGGACATCTGCCCCCTTATTCAATATCATTTTCTCTTTTTCGTTATTGATGGGCTTTTGCCCCATTCTTCAAGGTTCTTCAGCCTATTTTACAAGAGTGTCTTTATAGAACCATGGCTCTCTTGTATTCACATAAGGCCCAAGATCTAGTTTCTCAAGCAGGACTTATTGTTGTAATTTTTTTTGTTATCAAAAGCCTTTAAGGACAACGCTTTTGTAGTGTAATTCTGTAGTATTATGAGATTATTCTAAACTTCTTTTTGTATTATGTTCTTGCATATTATTTGAGTTATTATCTATTGTATCAAAACTTGTTTATTCACTAAAATATTTCCAACACTCTTTTCAACTCTCTTTCGCTAACAAATCAATGTTTTTGCATTTCTAAATATTGATGATACTGAGTAATCTATATATAATACAAAATTGAAGCCTTTGACTTTTTGTTGACTTCATAATATTGTGACACCTCACTTTGGATGTCTCACAATTTTCCGCATCATAATTATTAAAAAAGAAAAAAGAAAACTTTATAAGCTTAACAATTTTCCACATCATTATTTTTTTAATTTGACTTATTATTTTTGTAGGGACCATATTATAACTCCCAGCCCACTACATGGATGGACTTGGGCCCAAAAAGCCCAAAACAATGAATTTGTAGAGAAATTGGTTAGAAAACTGGGTTTTAGTTGATCAAACAAATATTGGAATAGATTCAGATGATAAGAGAGTGAAAATAAATAGGGTTGTATTAAAGAAAAATCATCCTCGGCAAGGTCCGAGGTGATCTGTTCTTGTATTTTATTCTCAAATCAAGTTCTAAATTTGGTTCTTCAATCCTCCAGTGTTTCTTCCTCCTTTCTTCTTGTTGCCACCATCTTCTTTTTATACTCTCCTTTCCTCTTCTTCCCACCCTACACATGCATGCCATAAGGTTGGTGTTGATACTTATCCCATCAACCCTTCATCTAAGTCATGATGTAATAGCTGTAAGGTTGAAACACACTGTTCAGGTATCACCTCCACATTAATGCGGCCAGAGAGTTAGCTGCAGTGCATTCAATGTGGAGGTAACAGCTTTCATTGGAGATACTACATGATCACGTTCTATCCTATTCACCTGTAGTGCTTATCTTCTCATATGGAATGGTATGGAAGGTTGCCTTTGTTGGTAAAACACTTCTTTGTACCTTGGCCTTGGTTAATCAAGGAAGGGTTCGTCCTCGGTGTAGTTTCCTGGACTGTTACGATCAACACTGTCTTCTTCACCTACAACTGTGAGCCTCTATGACATCACGTATTTGTCCTTGGACATGTCCTTGTCCTCGGTTTAGGCCTCAGGCCCGATACATATGTGGATGAGTATCTTTGGACCCTTTGGCCCCACAATTTTGTATAGTTATTTAAGTTGTTAAAAACCCAAAAACCCTACAACAACATAACACCCAGAAACTCAAAAACCCTACAACAAACGTGAAACCTAAAACCTCAAAAAACCTATGCAAACCAAAGTCTTTGAACAACACAAAGAACAAATGTAAAAAAAAAAAAAAAAAAAAAAAATACTCTCCATGAATGAATCTAACATACAAGTTCTCTAATATGACCAAAAGTTTATGTTCTTTAAATTTTTCTTTTTATTTTGCTATGGTGGGTGTTTGTTAGGTACCAAAGTTTGTGTTTTACAAACGTCCCATCTGATCTTGGAACATCCTTATTTTATTTTATTTTTTTCATGTGGGTTTTATAATTCTACTAATTTTTAAATATATAACTATGAACCACTGAATCCCACGTCTATGATTGTTTATGATTTATTTTGTTCATTATTTAAAGTTTAAACTCATTAAAACCTATTGCTCACAACTTAACAAATGTTTGTTTTATGGTTTTTCGTGTACTTTTTTAAGAGAGATCTTGGTATGTTATTTTTTAACAACCATGAACCACCAAACCCTATGCCTATGATTGTTTATGATTTTTTTTTTTTTTTTTGGTTCAAAGTTTAGGCCCATTAAAGAGTATTGTTTTATGGGTTCATGTACTTTTTTCTTTTTCTTATATATCTCTTTTGAGTAGTCATATATATTTTGAATTGTTTCAATAACTTATGAGTTATGAATCTTCTTGAATTGTTTCTATAACTTATACGCTATGAATCCTCTAATTCTTTAATTAATTTTTTTTGGCATTTTGGAAGTTTTAAAATCTGAATTTTTACATTAGTTTTTGCAATATCTTCAACACCTAATCATTGATTATTCTTTTGGAGGTAACCTATTTTTCTCTATTTAATTTTCTTTTCCATTTGTAATTTAAAACATATGTATTTTTGGAAACTATCATATAGATTTCAACAGTTATGGTCATGAATTATACTGTTAAAGGTAACCCATCTTTCTTTTATATTTCTCTATTGTGTTTGGGGTGTGTATTTAATTTTGTTTCAATAACTTTCTAATTCCATTATATTTTTTGGCCTTTCTAAGGTTTTAATACCTAAAATTGTGAGTTATTTTTTTGCAATATTTGAAACTACCTATAATTTTTTTTTTTTTTTTTTTGTAAGCCATTGAACATTCAAGCAATGGCTTTTTATCAAATTGTAACACAAATTGAAGTCAGACACAAGCAATTCATAAAATGGTATAATTTCATAATCAATTTAAGATTTTATAAAATTATTTTAGTCTACCACACAAACAAGTAGGTTCCCGTGCATAACATGGGTTTGCAACTAGTATATAACATGGGTTTGATCTGGATGGAGCTGAACAGGAGGAAGGAGTGGAATCCGTCTGTCGCGACCTAAACTGAGCCTCACTACATTTTACGGTGGCGGCATTTATGGCACAGATGTGTGTGAAGTGGTCGGACATAGGAAAGGAATAGAGAAATGGCGTAAGATCCTCGTGATAGCGGAAGGAAAGATAAGCTTATCACGAGACGCCGAATCTAAATGAACATCTATGATAGAAAGGATAAAATGAGAAGGAAAATTTATAGTAAGATGCTCAAGAAGAGATAACAAAAATCGAGCACGAGGCTCTGTGATGGAGTTGTAGTGAGAGAGTGGATGGAGTACAAAAGTCATCACCATGTTAAGAAATCTAGGACCTTTAGCAAAAGGCCTACATGATGTGTACTAATGCTCATCCTAATTAGCTGGGCACTGACAAAAAGCAGAAATGAGCTCATCTTTGGACACAGTCCTTAGACACTCACAGGAAGAATAGTCAGGAAAATCTATCCTAGGAACCCTAAGCATATCTGCAACGAGCTGCAGTGTGACAGGGATGCGCATACCTTGAACGTGAGTGAAAAAGAGAGGTACTGATCTATCCTGTGCATGTTGGAGTAAAACTCCTGAATCAGCATGAGAGGACAAGTGACCAGGACGTCACACAGTGACTCCCATCCCCTACTGTGAATGACAGAGCGAAGGTCAATGTCGGCGAAGTCCGCCAAAATGATTTGGCGTTTCGAATGAACACCTCGTCGAGAAAAGTTCTCCGAAAATGCCTTGTGGGCATCTCCATCACGGAACCGAAAGTTAAGAGGAGTAGAATCAGAGGAAGAGGAAGCTCCAGAACACAAAAGGTTCCGAGCCAGAGTGGATTTACGTTTGGGTGCCATAGACACTACTAACGTAAAAGAATGAGAAAGAGATAGAGAGGGAGACAATCAGAAAAGACCCAACACAGTTCATATATATCAAATATATTGAACAAGAAGTACGTATGCATGGGAATGCATGAACATGTGACATGCAAATTGAAAAACATCATGGGCTCAGCCCAATCCAATCCTACCAGCACACAAACATAGAACACACATCTAAATGCATATAAATATCATTCTAATGCACATGAAATGCAATGTATGACATTTTGAAAACATTTAAGTGAAAACCCAACCCAAAATTTCAAGAAAAACTCATTAATTTTGAAAAACCCCAAAAATTTCCAAAAATCCCAAAACCTAAGTTTCAAAACATGAAATGCATGAGAAAGGAAGGAAAAATAGATCTTACCAAGTGATTGAAACCAAGGGAAGACCGAAAATCAAGTAGGTTTGAAGATTTGAGTGAGAAAAGGGTGTTTGGGAGAGGAACCGCCTCAGACAGATCGAGAGAGATCGAGTGAAATGAGAGAAAAATCGTGACTGAGCTTATATAGACACCTCAGTAAATCTCGACAGCTGAGGTGTCGAGAGGTGTCGAGGATGCTGTTGAGTAAGGTGTCGAGGAAATGGCCGTCGACAGCTGAAGGTATCGAAAGGTGTCGAGGTATAAGAACCAGTTTCAAAGAACAAAAACTCGATCGATCGACCAGGTATCGAGGAGGTATCGAGGAGATAGGAACTTTCTCGATCGATCCATCAGGTGTCGAGACATGTGTTGAGATTGCGATAAGAAAAGGCTTGAGAAGCTCGACAGATAACCAGATATCGAGGAGGTGTCGTGCCAGCAGTTAAAAGCAATTTTTCGAGAAGTGAAAAACATAGCCATGAATGCAATCCAACATACACCTCAATCATTGATCCAATCAACATATAAAGCTCTCAAAAACATCTCTTGACAAAAAATTAAGCACATGAATCAGAAAAAAAAAAAAAAAAAAAAACACACACACACACACACGTGTTTTTTTAACTTATTTTGACCCTCAAAATAAAGCTAATCAAACTTAACCACCCGCCCCAATTTTTAGTGATGGTTGCGGCACTTTTTAGTCAACCCTTGAGAAAAGTGGGTTGAAACAAGTCAAGCTTGCTGTAGTGACAGTTCCACTTCCACCACCATATTTGATGAAGCAACCACTATAAGGATATATGTGTTTTCATTTGTTAAGAACATATGTCACTTATTTATGTAAATTAGCTAATCTTTTGACAAAACACACTCTACTTGTAATCGGGTAGTTCTAGGTGTTTTTAATACTTCAAGAAACATGGTTTCAAGGTCAAGTGTTGAAGTCATCAAGTCTATCCAAGAAAAAGCAGGCTGAAGTGCAAATTCATTAAAGCTCAACACCTGCTCGATAGCTACCTCGACACCTATTATCTGTCGAGATTTATAATTTCAAATTTTCTGATCTGATTTTCTTAGGATCCGTGAATATGCTTTTGGGCCTTCTTTTCTCCAAACCCTAAACATATAAAAGGATTGTTTTAAGAGCCGTAAAATTGGACACAAGTTGCAAAAGTATTGAGCAATCTCTGTTCAGGCAAATTGTGATCAAAGACGAAGTTCTTGACCTAGTTCATCTTCTCTGAGGAAGTTGTTGTGTATTTGCACCAAAGGGTTTTGTGACCAAGCATCTTCCTGATCTTCATCGTGTAGGATGAACTGAAGAACTTTGCAACCAACCTCTCCTCCTTAGTTGGTGTTTTGAAGTCGCGTACTGGGATCCGTGCATTGGTTAGTCACGTACTTGGGAACCGTGCATCAAAAGGGAAATTGTCACTACAGATCAAGTCCAATTGGGTATTGGGGTAAGGGTTCAACTGTAGGTTGGTAAGGTACTTGGGATTCCTTTACTTGTAACCGCTTGATTTGATAATAGTGGAGTTTCGGAAGTGGTGACTTGAAAATCACCTGGTGGAGTTTTTGCCGTTAGGGTTTTCCCCATTCGTAAACAAATCACCGTGTTATTTAATTTCCGCTGCATATTTAGTTTTTGGTGATTTGTTTGTGCTTCCACGCCTTTGCATGATTAATTGATTAATTAACAACTTTGCTAATTAATTAATTGGTTTAATCACAAGGGATTATTCAGATTGTGGCTTATCAAGTAGTATCAGGGCAGACATACTCTGATTAGGTTTAATCTTTGCTGTGTTGATCCATTGACCCCTGTTTGTCGTGGATAGAGGACAGTCATTAATCATACCTCTTTTATTTGATGGCACTAACTATGCATACTGGAAAATACGCATGAGAGCTTTCTTGCAGTCTTTAGATGAGAAGGTGTGGCAAGCTGTAGAGATTGACTGGACTAAGCCAAAAGAAGAACCGGCCGATTGGGATGACGCAAAGATCAAGGCAGTTAACTTCAACAACAGAGTGTTAAATGCCCTATTTAGCGCAGTCACCAATGAAGAGTTCAAGAAGATATCCTCAACTGAAACTGTTAAGAAGGCTTGGACCATCCTCTAGACAACCTATGAAGGAACAAAGGCTGTCAAAGATTCAAAACTTCAGAGGCTCACTACAAGCTTTGAAGAAATTAAGATGGAGGAGGATGAGTCGTTTAATGAGTTCTATACCAAGCTCAAGGACATAGTGAACTCAGCCTTCAATCTTGGGGAAACCATCCCTGAACCCAAGGTTGTAAGGAAGGTATTCAGATCTCTACCTGAGAGATTCCATGCCAAGATTACGGTAATAGAAGAATCAAAAGATATTGACAAAATTCCTTTGACTGAGCTGGTTGGAAACTTGTAGACCTACGAGCTAGGATTATCTAGGATTGGCAAAATGGGTAAAAGCAAGAGCATGGTCTTGAAGGCAAAAAGCAGTGATACAGATGAGTCTTCCGATGATGAAGATTCCAAGATGAAGTCCTACATTACAAGGCAGTTCAAGAAGTTTATGAAGAATGTCAATGGGAGAAACTTCGACAAGGACCGCAGACAATCCAGTTCTTCTCAGTTTAAGAGTTAAGACAAAGGGAAGAAGGATGCTAAGGATGGTGGTTGTACATTGTTCCTGCAGGACCAAAGTGTTTTGGATGTTATGGATTCAGTCACATGAAGCATGAATGCCCGACATATCTCAAGAGCATTGGGAAGAGTAAGGCACTTGCTGCAACTTTGAGTGACACTGAGCCCGAAGATGATTCCGACAATGAGGATGACGGAATTTTAAATGTCTTCACTGTCACAGTCAATCCTACTGAAGGGATTGTTGAAGAAGTGGATGAAGAAGAAGAACTGGTAGAGTCCAACTTTGAGAGATGGATGATCAAGATGGTATCCATTCAGCCTATGAGAAGCTTTACAAGTGCTCTGAGAAGCATGAGAAATTGTATAGGCTGGCCACCAAGAAGCTCAGTGATGTGGAACTTGATCGTGAAGAGTTGTCCACAAAGTTTGATGAGGTGAATCAAACTATTGGAGCACTGAGATTTGAGAACAACTTTTTGGCTGAGAAGACAAAGAAGCTAGAAGCGGAGCTATTTCAAGTCAGAGCTCAATTGGAGAGGACTTCAAGTGCAAAGCTTGATGAGATGCTCAGCAACTAGAAATCTGCTTCGGATCGAACAGGCTTAGGGTATGGTCTTTCTTTCTCTAATACTACTTCTACTAGTAATACTGTTTTTGTTTCTCCTGCTAATGACACTGAAATTGAGAACACTGATGTTAAAACTGAATTAGCTAGTGAGAACTTAGACAAAGATAAATCTATCTTAGGAGCACCCCTTAAGCAAGATAAGAAATATGCTAAAAACCCTAGGGCTAAGAAGGCTAACTCTCAAAAGCCTAAACAAAAGAAGCAGCATCTCTGTCATCATTGTGGAGCTGCCAGTCATACTCGACCAAATTGCTATAAGTGGCTAGCCACTCAACAGAGAAACGGCATGATAGCATCTGGAAGCCAAAATCAGCTTCAATCCTCTCTTGCTCCTCTTGGAGATCTTCTAAAAGCCCTCATGTTCCTTTCGAACTTGAACGGGTTCAATTCTTCCCCCTCACCGCCGGTTCAAGGGTTCAATCAAAGGAAAGGTTCTCCAAGGTGTAGAAGAAAAAGGACTCTAAGTGATTGCATCACTTTCTTTTCCCTTCTTGTTTTTCTTGTTTGTTGCATTGCTTGTATGTTTTGCATTTTTTGAGTCAGTCTAGTTTTATGCTTTGATTTGTCTAACATGTTTTTGTGTGTTTACTTTCAGTTTTGTTTATTTTGTTTTTAATATAAAAATAAAAAAATTAAAAAATCAGAAAAATACAAAAACAGTGTGTATTTTGTGTACTTTGGTACTTGTGTACCTTGGATGGCCAATGAAATAGAGTTTTTTAAATTTTGTATCTCTTGTAACTTAGATGAGCATCTCTATGCACAACTAAGCAAGTGAGCTTTATGGCTCTTGTTTGTGATGAGTAAGATTAAGTTATCTTTTAAACTTAACACTCGTATCACTCTTTTTGACGAGTAGGACTAGAAAATCCTAAGAGAAAGGCATAAATAACCATCTCATCACTGTTGCTCGCCAATCATAATATGACACATGTATGCTTCGGCATAGCAAAAGTGCAGTGCCAAAGACATTCATATGCTTCGGCATAGCAAAAGTGTGATGTCAAATGCTTAACATCTTGGGTATTTCTTTTCTCTCTTTTTATGCCCATGTATGATATGCTAAAAATAAAAGAAAATATGCAAAGAAAATAAAAAGCAAAAAGATCAAAAATACTTTAAATATGGTTGCAAGCGTGTATTCTAGGAGATGTGGGAGTTATAGGATGTACCTCAAAGGTGATAGTCCCCATTAAACAGTTATGATTGTGTGTGAGTTAAAGTTATTTTCTCATATCTCAGATCGTCATAATATGTATACACATATGCAATCTTGCGATGTTTTTCACACACAACACACAATATTCTTTGCTACTATTGATACATGTGCAGGTACAATGTGATNTAAAAAAAAAAAAAAAAAAAAAAAAAAAAAAAGGCACCAGTTTTTTCAGCCCACAACCCTTGATAAAATCTTACAAATTTTTCAACCCCTGAAAAAAGCCCACAACAAAATTTTCATCCCTTGAAAAAAGCCCAACAAAATTTAAAAATATAGCCCAAATGTAACCTACAAACACAGAGCTTCTTATCACTCTTTCGCTGAAAGCAAACGAAGAAAGCATAGAAATCTCATAGAGTGCATGGAAATTTCATAGAGCTCGACGATCATGGAGATCTCATAGAGCTCAACGATCATCGATTAGGTACGTACTCACATAGCTCCGATTGGCATTGTGTTTCTCAGCTCCGATTAGGTACGAATCACAAACCCTAATTTCTCAGCTACATGTAGGTTTTTATGTGTTAGATGCATTGGGTTTTGCATTTTCTTATGGGTAGACTTTGATTGCTAACTCTTCAGCAATTATTGGTTTTGGGTAAACTTACATGACTAAGGCAAAAATATTTCTCTTCTATGATGGAGCTGAAATTAAATATTGCCACAGTTTTATGGCAAATTAAACCCAATATCACATCATCATCTCAATTATGTAAAGAAAATTGTCTACTTATTAGAGTCAATGCATCCGTCATAGAGCATGAGTTGTTCACTTTTTTGCCCATCAATAAGCAAATACTTCATGAATAAAGATATTAGAAAAATTAAACACTTTACTTTTCGTAGTATTTGAAGGAATTTGGTATTTTTGACTGTCCAACAATTTTGTTGAACTTCTTGTTGGAAAACATATCTATGAAAACAAATTTTGATTCAATAATACAAACCCTAGACGATTAGCAAGGACATAAATTAAAAGAGAAAGTTAGAAATCTCTCAAAGTTATAGAATCACGCAATGACATTGTCCTTAAAAGTTAAATTATTTTACAATTTATTATAAATAGTATATAGCCCTGTACGTATACACGTGTACAATTAAAAATAATCACAATTACACAGTTAAAATTAGAGATATATATATATATATATATATGTATATATTTTTAAAAGAGTTTCAAATTATACATGGTATTAGCTTACACATTTTTTAAACCATACATTTCTAAAATATGTAATGATTTCTCATTATATATATATATATATATATTATTTGATTTAGAATTAAATTGGTTTTAGACTTTTCGGTTTTTGCACCCAATAATTTACTTGCCACAAATATTAAAAACATAAATTGACACATTACGAAAAATTAGATTCCAATCGAAATCTGTTTGGATTTGAACTCTTCGATTTTTATACTTAATAATTCACTTGGCACAAAATGAAAAATTAAATGGAACACGTGACATAAAATTGAGAATTCAATTAAAATTTAATTAAACTTTCTCTAAGTTTTGGCTATATATATATATATATATATTTATATATGACATGAAATAATTATCTATTATAGTGAAGATATTGTTGCAATAATTTGACCTTTATTATTTTTGTCAATTATTTGCAATCCAATCCAACAAGATTCGCAAAGTAATTGTCTATTGCTACAAGATAGTTGAAATAGTAAATTGTTGATTGCAACAACATACATATCATTGCATCAAAGTTGTAATTAACAATTTACTCATTTACACATAATTTACAACACAAAATATGAGAGAGAGAGAGAGAGAGAGAGAGAGAGGTATTAACAAGACATTAACCAAATTAAAATCTAAAATTATGAAAAAATTATAATTAAATCAGGAGACTATGTGTGAACATGATTATGATGCATGAAAACCTAATTGATGATTTATTTCAAGACTATGTGATGAAACCCTAATTTTAAGTGTGCATGTCTTCATTTCATGTGTCACATATTTAAATTGACAATGCTAGATTGTCAATTTTGACGACTCATCACCAGTGTCCCTCCAGCCAAATGACTGCTCCCAAAAAGTCCGCAAAGGTATGATAAATCCAAGTTTTTGTTTGGGTAAACTACAATTTACTTACTTTTGGTTTGACCAAAATTTAAGTTGCCTACCTGTGGTTTGAAATTTGACATTTTACCCACCTAAAGTTAGTTCAGTTAGAGTTTTGTAATATATCTCTTTTACGAACATGGCTAAATATGTAATTTTGCTCTACTTTTATGTCTTTCCTCCAAAAACACAAAAAAAAAAAAAACATAAAAATACAATATAAAAAAGGATCCAGCGGAACACTTTTATCATGAGATTTCAAACAACAGGCAGACAATTTAAATTTCGGTCAAACCTTAGGTGAGTAAATGTCAAATTTCAAACCACATGTAGTCAACTTAAATTTCGGACAAACCACAGGTGGATAAGTTGTAATTTTCCCTTTTCGTTTTATTTTTTTCTCATGCTTTTTAATTTGTTGGGGAATGGATTCTTGGTGTTTTGAAGACTTTTGCAACTACTTTTTTATAATAACCTACCCTTAAAAATTGAAAAAAAAAAATGATTTGAATAAAAAAAAAAGTATGAAAGTATAAAGGCTACTTTGGTAACATGTAAAATATTTTCAATTGAAAATATTTTACGAAAAGGAAAATATTTTCAAATGTTTGTTTGGGTTCTAGTGAATAAACCGGAAAAGTATTTTTAATGTTTGGTCGTGCATGTAAAAGCATTTTTCCGGAAAATATTTTCCTGCGTTTGGCTCCCCAATGTAAAGCATTTTACGAGAAGTCAGTCAAAAAATATACCTATAGTACAATTGAGCATCTCAACATACCTATACACATCATATATGCACATCCATTTATTCCAATCACAAAAAATATTAACATATACACATCCAAGTTTTACATAACAATTATAGAGGTATCCACTTACACAAATCAGAAAATCAACGGTTCTTTCATGGTCATTCACCCAAGTTTAGATGTGCCATGTTAGCATTCTTGCATTCAACTTTGCAATCTTCATTGCATGGTTCTGCTACTCAATTGCAATATCTAATTGTTGTTTCAATAAATCGTATTTAACATCTCCTGTGCAGTAAGGGCTCTCTTTAGTTGAAGGAGTTTTGGAACTTGAATTGAAATGAGTAGAATATGTACTGGATTAAGAACCTTGTTGCACATTACCACCATCAATTTGCCTAAACTTCATAAAAGCAACTTCTGCTTCCATTTTATGCTTAAACGCCTTGTGATCAACTCCAGAATATTGATGAATTTGGGCACGGACTTCTTCACATGTGTCATACACACCAGGCACACGGCCAAAAAAAACAACGTATGTCTTACCCTTTAGGTGGTCAATAGGATAAACAGTTTAAAAACCAAAATTGGCCTTATGACATGCATATTTAGCATAGGAAATTATTTGACATACCATTCAATCAAATGTGTAAGCAAGAAGATGATATTTTCCAAAAAAACATCTTGCAATACAAGACAGTGTAGACCCATTCAACCATCATCTCAGCCTCCACAATAATTGTTGTTAAACCATCCAAATTCATATAAATATTGTAACAAGCCCAATTCAAGAACAATGCTGAATTTAGTTTAGCAAAGTATTCACAAGCTGCCATATACCTTCACAAACACTTATTGCAAATAACATTATGCACATATATTTTATATACAAATAAATACATAAATAACTATAAATTTATTTATATACATACATATATATATATATATAGCGGATCTGGTACAGGGATGGGTTTGAGGGATGGGTTTGAGGAGACGGTGTCCAGAGTGGGACAAATCGGGTGTTGGGATGCTAAAATCGGTGTAGGTTTAATTACAGTGGGTAGATCGGGTACATGCATTGCTCGATCTGGGCTTGCTCATCAAAGTTGGGTCTGAGAAAGATGGAGGGGATGAGGATGGATAGGGAGAGAAGAAAAGCTAAGGAAGAAGTGAGAAAAGAAAGGAAGAAAAGGAAAATAGTACTCACCGTTGCGTGGAGGGGAAGAGGGTGGCATGATCTGACCAGCGAACCTTGCTTGGGTTGTCTTCTACTCATGTCCCTTTCAGCTCTCTCTCACTCTCTCTCTTCGGGTGTGTGAGTCCAAAAATTGAATAAAAGTAAAATGGAAGTGTAAATCCATTTATGAGTTAGTTGGGGTTATTTTACGGTCAACTGAAAATGATTTTCAGTTTGACCGTATTTTCATGTGCACCCAAACACGTGCCTAAGTGTAAAATATTTTCCAAATCCCCATTTCACTAAAAACAAACACAGCCAAAATTAGGAAAACATAGAACTAATCATGTGCCCTTTTTGAGTGTTGATTTGCATATAGAGTGGCTAGATCGGCACATTGTGGTTAGGTCAAACGTGACACTTCGGCTCTAGTTTTTTCAAATCGTTTGATGTTTTTTGACACTTATCTATCTGGAATTATTGAAGTTAATTATCTCTCTCTCTCTCTCTCTCTCTCTCTCCAAATCTTTTATATTTGCATGAAAACTACCATAATCTCTTTTTCTCTTTTTTCACCGATCTTAACACTCCATTCATTAGCTGAACCCCTTTTGTTTGGTGGAAATTTCAAGGTTCAAACGTTCATTTTCATTCTAAATTATTAATGTCTAACCATTAACATTTAACAGTGATTCAAAAAAAAAAAAAAAAAAATTCTGCAATTTGCAAAAGTTGATAGATTCGGTGAACCTCACCTCCTAAACGGAAATTAACTATTTTTTGATAACTAGCAATCAATTTCATTAAGCCAAAAACTGGGCATAATCAATCACCATCTCTTTTCATTAAGCTACAAACTAAGCAGAAGGGAAATGATTTACAGAAGTAACAGAACTAGCATGAGCGGCGATGCTCAACCATCATCTTTTCTTTTTGTAAATTGTAATTAAGCGCAATATATAGATCGGCCTCTTTGCACTTATTGACCATTCTTTTCGTTATTATTTAGTTTTGGCACAAAGAATACTATCCTCAAAAACTTCAACTTCGATGACAGAACTGCCAAAACGTACCAAAAATTTTACCACAGTATTTATGTTCTTGATTCATGGCCTCATGGGTGTTCACAGAAATTTATAGTGATTGGAGTAGAACTATACTTAGTGAAAAACTCAAAGCAAAGAAACAATTGTGAGCTGACCACCCGTGCGTTTATACAGGAAAAAGTATTGTTTTCATTTCTGGGATCTCTCAGATCTTGGTAAAGTTCATTTGAGTATGCACAACAGCTACTCAGATTTTGCAATAGCATTGGACAAGCTCTTTGATTGCTTTAACATTGGTGAGTAATCTGTATTTGCTACCAGGAAAAATGGTTACTCTCATTTTCCTCTTTGTTTTCTTCTTATTTTGGGGTAGATTAAAATGGGTTGGTTTGAACAAGAGTTTTTTTTTTTTTTTGTTTTGTTTTGTTTTTTTTTTTTTTTTTTTTTTTTTTTTTTTTTTTTTTTTTTTATTAAACTCATTAACATTTAATGGTGTTTCTAACATGAACAGTCAACGTTCAAATATACTCTCCCTCATTATAAGTTATAACTACAATTCAAACGTATGAAAACTTCACTCTTTTGTCCCTCGCCTTTCTTCAATTTCTTTTCTCCCAAAATGAACTCAACTAAAAAATTCTAAACTTCTAATCTAGAACTTTCTCAATAAAAAAGGAGACAACAAATCAATACAATCAATTACATAAAACTTAATTAAAAATTATATAAACAAAATCATATTCAAATTTAACAAATCCATTCATTTTTATCTTACATGCAGCGAAAACCCAAAACAAAATTAATCAAGAGTATTAAAAGTTAGAACCAATGTAACAAAGTCTCTCTCTCTCTCTCTCTCTCTCTCTCTCTCTCTCTCTCTCAATAGAAGTATAAGGATGGAATAAGAATCTTTCATATCTTAATGCATGTATTTAATTTATTTGGAGCTATTAGAGCGGGATCTACTTTTTGGGGTGTATGAGTCAAAGCCCATTGAATGGAGACTATAACTATAATGGTCCTAAGGTAGCGAGATTCCTTGTTGAAACTTTTGTTACTATAATGTTGAGTAATACTATAACCACAAATTATTTTACAAAATTTTTATAAAATGTTGATATGGCCAACCTCTTATTGGTTTTTATTTAAGCTCACCATTAATATCACATTTTCATTTACAAATAGCTACTCATTACATCAGCAATTTGTAAAAAATTTTGTATCTCTAGCATTATTCCTAGGATGTTTACATGAGAATAGATATGTTAGGTAGTGCAAGCATATTGCATTATAGTAATAATAGTATGATTTTAGGGGGTATTTTTGACTTACAATCAATTGAACAAAAAAATATTTTATTTCTTAATACTAATTTAGGCATTTTTTTAACTTATTTATTTTATGATATCTCAAAAAAAATAAAATTATTTGAACATGTGGTTCAATTGGTAACCCATTGGTTGAAAGTTGAAACCAGAAACCTAGTAACTTTGTTCTTAGACCAAGTTAACATCCAGTTTGAGTTTAATAACTATGCTCTAAATACAAAGTAGTGGGTGGGGAAGAAGGCTATTTCTTAGGATAGAAATTTTATACTCAATTCACAGTTATTTATCTTTTTCAACATTTTTACATACGCAATGAATTTCACAATATCTGAAATAGATGTGTAAGATTGCTTCCACATGTGATTATTACTAATATCATTTATTTATATATTTATTTTGAAGAGGCTAATATTAATATCATTTTCCCTCTATCAACTTATAATAATTAAATAAAAAAATAATAACTTTTGCTGTATATGAATTATCAAATTCAAATCCAAATCCTATAGCTCAATAATTATGATAAAAATACTGTTTATCGAAACTTAGTGCACTTTGTTAGGCATAATTAATAAGTAAAAAGCCATAAACCGGGGGTGCGGGGGGTGGGATTTACGGACAAGCACGCGATGCCTTTAACCCTAAAGGCTAAAACCTCCCATCTTGTAACTGTTGCTTTCTTGCATGGTGTGTTTCCCTCGTGTGGCCAGAAAAAGGGCATCAAAAAATAATAGAGAATGCCATCAGAAAGAGCAACATAGAAACAGCGGCCCACGCCTTCACATCATTTGATTTGATGCCATCTATTCAAAGGGATCATAACCAACTTTTTGGTCCCTAATAACATGCCAATGACAGCTATCCTCCATCATGCATGGCCCCATTGTCCCGTTCTGTTTATTTCTCTTTCATGGTTGTACATTTTTACTTGAAAATTAGATATCATTTTTATGAATATATATATATATTATAATGGTTAAATTACCAATTTTTCTTTATGTATCCACTATTGATACCATTTTAATGTTGATAAAAATTCGATCACTTGCTTCTAATGTTTCACTTTATGCTCTATCAGTTATAATATGCATACCATGTGTCTAACTTTTTTCTATTTTTAAGTTTCTTTACTTTATATGAAAAAAAAAAGAGGGACGTTAATTATAATTGATGTAACATAAAATAAAAAACTAAGTGCAGGGAAGGGAACTTTTAAACTCTTATTTTTACTATTAATAAGTTACTATTTCGACAACTGTGAAATATATAATGTGAAAATATATTATTACAAAAGACATATGATCAACTATCCATTTCCACTACTTGATGGTAAAATTTAAGTATCTCACCTTAGATGCAGTACATTAGATTTCTCAATTAAATTTAAATATATAACGGTATTAAATATAATTTTCCTTTAAAAAGATAATACTATTTGTATTTTATTAATCAATATAATTATGCGTATAAATTTAATTGGACAATCTAATGTACTACACCTAAACCAAATGTATATCGTAACCAAAGGTATATCGAATTTAAGTTTTTCCATTATTTTATTTTATAATTAATTAAGTTAGACTTAGAGGTTTTAGATTAAGAAAATTTTAATTTTGCAAGCACACTAGTAATTGGCTATTGTTATAGGTGTGTCAATGTTTGACATGACCTGCGAATACGATACGAATTTTTATGAGTTAGAGATGGACCTTAGCAGGTTCGAGTCATAATTGAGTCAACCTAAAAGCGACACGATAAAAAACTGTCAAAAGTGGGTTGACATGCTAATTTATTTGTATAAACATATGACCCATTTAACATGACTTATTTAACTCGTATAATAAATATATGTTCATTTTATTTTAGATTTATCAAATACCTTTTTATATCCACTTGTATTTTAAACTTAAAAAGAAAGGTGAGTAGTTACAAAAACTTATAAGCAAATAAATGTATGGTCTTTATCTGGGATGTAATATTCTTTTAGGAACTTCTTTCTAGGTGTATGGTACTGTATTATGGACTTAATATTTATTAAGTACTTTTATGTTATTTTAAATTTTTTGATGATATGTTTGAAGTGTTTGATGTTATTATTAACTTTAAAATTGTATGATTAATAAGCATTTTGATACGAAAAGGTTTTGCTACATACAGGAATATGTGGCAACAAAAAGAAAGGGACATGTGCAATGCACATGACTAGGTAGACCTCAGACACTATTTGTCCCTTTATTTTTGTTGCCACATACCCCTGTATGCAGCCAAAGAGGGACCTAAGATTTCAAGCTAGAGGGGGCCGGAGTATAAGAAAAAAAACCTCCAAATAGACATCCATATAGTATTAACAAATTATAAATATAAAAAATCTTTATTTCTTAACACATTAAGATGCAATCATCTACCAAAAAAAAAAACAAATTAATTTTTTTTTTAATTCTAGGCTTGCTAGGATTTTATTTATTTATTTATTTTTTTAAGTTAGAGCATTTACAGTAGTGGTCCTAAAATAATTAGCTTTTAATACCTCAAAAAACTATTTTATCTATTTTACCACCTCTCTTTACAGTACGCCCAACATTAAATGTTCTATTTTTTTTACCACTTCATTTAAAATAATAAAGGAAGAGAGAGAATTTGAGTTTTTTAATTGAAGGTAAAGAGATAATCTTAATAAAATATTGTATTTTATTTTTAACAATTTGCTACAGTGAATTGGTATTTGTACCAGTTTACTATAGTTGCAAAAAAATTAGATTTAGCTTCTCATCAAACATATTGAAATGTTACTTTTTTTAAGCAAGTTAGATGGGTTTTATTTGTGTCACATTCATGTCAACCAACATTACCTGTTTATTAAGTTTGTTAAATGAGTTTTTATCATGTCAATCTTTATGAACGGGTCATGTTAGAGTTAAAAGGTTAAGACACAATTATTAAATGAGTTTTATTCGGTTTAAGCCATTTAATCGAATATCACTACCTTAACATAACATGAACATGACAGGCTAACACAAATTGACACCCATATAAGTTATTACCTTATTGGGAGTGACGGGTAAACTTTTGTTTTTTTTAAGGGGTAACCATATCTTTAAATGTTATACGCTACAAATATAAAAATCTCTTTTTCTGTATGCCAAAATAAATAAATTAAAACAACAATAAAATTTTTATTCATAAATTTTTATGTCCTTTTTGTGTGTGTGTGTGTGTAGGATGAGATATTTTATTAGGAAAGAGAGAGACAAGTACAGAAGCTACGTATAGGAACAGAAACACCGACATCAGAAAACAACAATAGTCTACTTCATTTACTAAAATCCACCAAAAGATGAACAACAGCGACTGTGAAGAAACTAAAGAATCAATCAGGCCGAAATCAAAAAGTGTTTTCCTATTATAAATTAGAATAACCGAAGCTGAGCAAAGAATCCAGTCAACCTAATTATGACGACAAAATCTATTTCTTAAATCGACCAGAATCCCTCGTAATTGATTGTGTGTCGTTACTCTAGCTTGTTTTGGATTTGGAATATCCTCCCCTTTACCGGATGAAGCCATCAGACTCTTTCCTACCTAATAAACATCCTTTCCTCTATTCCATTATTTTTTAATAAGAAATATGAGGTTGAATCTATTTATTTAATTTATACCAGAAATCAATTTACTTTTTGACTTGATAATAAAAATCAACCATCTTAAATTGTTATAGGTTGAATTAATTTTTTAATATTTATTATAAAAAAATTGTAAGTTAGTAACTTAAATGTTACATTATTTGATATAATGCTAAAAGTTTGAATTGGTTAAGCGTAGAAATACACACACACACACACACACAAATTTACTTATATATATATATATATATAAAACCTAAAACGTTATTTGTTCATGCATGCAAAACCAACTGTTATGTTGTCCCAAGAAATTAAGACAAGAAATGAATTAAGTCGATTGATAGTTGGATGCTAGCCACAAGAGAGAGCTCCCAAATTCGAGATATCACAAAAACCTTAAGCATGACACAATTGAAAAATCAAAATATTTCTGAAGATAAAAAAATAAAATAAAATAAAAACATTTCCCTGTTGATCAGTCGGCTTTTCACGACATTAAAGGGTAGGTGGGACCTGAATATATTCAATTAGGTACTAATGACAAAGGCTTGGATGGATGCGGGAATAATAAGTCACGCTTGGACGGTGGCTTTTGTAGTTTGCCCTTTTTGGCTGTCATCACGGTCATCACTTGCTACTTTTTGTTAATTAATTAATGCCCTCAAAAATTTTATCATGCTACAAAAGAAATGAGCGCTCATGTATCATAATAACTGTAACTCTTTCAGCTTAATAATCATGCCTATATATATCTTAGCTACGACTATATATAAGTGAATTGGATGACATTAGGGCTTTCCTTGAGCCTGAGGAGGTGGAAAGTTTGTGCATCCAATACAAGGATGACTTAGGCTAGGCTAGGCTAGCAATGCAAAATTACATTATATATATCTGATTTGGCAAGTTGTTTTTGGTCATTATTTTTAGGCTCTCTTCTCTCTCAAAATAATATATATGCTTATATATGTATATGTAGGAATTGAGTAGTAGTTTAGGCTGTTAGTGTTAAAGGTAATCGTCGAAAGTGCCTTGCATAAAGAGGAATAGAGCTGGGAGCAGCCAAGGATGACTTGCCGGGGCTAATATTATTTCTAATATGAAACCCGGCAAGTTGTTCTTGGCTACGCTGGGCTCTTTTCTTCTGATTTGAGGCCTGCTTCGGCTGAATAATAATAATACTTAAGGAAGGAAGTTGGCGCATCATGATTCAAGTCAAGGTATATGAGAGTATATCAACTCAACCCACTACGTTGTTGCATTCTCGACCAAACACAATATGTCTTTTGGATGCAGCCCCCGGATCGGATCGGATCGGATCGGAAGAGAAAAAACATAAAAATAATGATAAAGTAAGTATATGTCATGTTACTCACGTGCTTGTCATTTTCTATTGATCTATTCGATATCTTTAAATTTATATATTTTAAAATAACTCATTTTACATTTTTTGTATTTTTCACATTTTTGAGTTGACATTAACAATAATATTAATTCAAAATGATATTACACCGACCACAAACTTATCATTTTATTTAGCAAATTAATATAATTTCAACTTTTTTTTATAACTGTTCACATGTCAAATTATGAGTTCAAGCGCCAAAGTGACAAACAATCCAAAGTTTACTATACAAAATAATTGTGGCAAAAATTGTGACTTTTTATATAATACTAAAATTACTTATTTATAGTAAGTTAAAGAAATTTTTATATATGTGACATCGCTCTTTGAAATCATAAGTGTTCAGGCTAAATTATGAATAATTAGTGCTCAAACTTATTATTACTAACCAAAACTGTCTTCAGAGATGAAACTAGTAAGGGGCAGAGGGGGGCCATTGCCCCCCTCCCGCCCAATTTTTTATTTATTTTTAAATAGTAATAGTATACACATTTAATGAATAGTTTAACAATTGAGCCCAAAATAATTATTTTTGGCCCCCCCTCCTCCCAATAAGTTACAAATTGGCCCATGAAAATGATAGAACCCAACTGGCAAACAACTATACTACAACATCTGTGTTACTGTGTTGGCTATTTCTTACTCTTTCTTCTTAGATCCAAGCTATTTTTTTTATAAGTGTTAAGATTGACTATTTGAATTTTCATGAAAAAGATATGACTATTTATGCTGAAAAGAAAAAAAAAATGCGCAAAAAAAAAAATAAGAAAGATAGATGAATACAAATTACAAACCAAATTAATGTACTTGTAGTGAGTGAGAGTGGGGTGCGTGGGTGGCCATAAATCAATGTGTGGGGTGGGATGGCAAGTATGTTTGGCTATTAATTTTTAACATAAGATATTTAATTTTTTTTTTTTTTAACTTACTACTTACTAGTTGGTTGTTTATTAGTAAATTAGTTTAATTTTATGTGGGGTATTATAAAATTGAATAGTTGCGTTAATAAATTGGTGCTAATGTGTAGTGTCCAGTCATTAGTATTACAAATTTTATTATATAAATTTTATAAATTCATGTATCATTAATCAAAAGAAATTAAGATTGAAAGGGAGATTGTTGCAAAGTTTAGTACAAAATCAACTATAGATGATTTTTGTTATTTAAAAGAACGTTGAATTCTATTTTGAAATTATTAATTTAAAATGTATTAATAAATGGTTATTTTGTTTCTCCTCTTTTGTTGATATTTTCTTAACATTAAATATATGCTAATTTGTATTTTAAAGAATTTTTTTTATTGAGGTTTTGGCCCCCCCTAAATTTTGATCCTAGTTCTGTCCTTGACTGTCTTCCCATTTTTTATACATTTGTAAGAAAAATAAATCATTTTCACTCATCATAAAACAACTTTATCTACTTTACATAATGGGTTTTACAATGTGTCTTGCATTCCATTCTTTATTTTGCTTAAATCATATTAAAATAATCTAAATAAATTTTTTATGTAACTTTTATAAACAGAATAGGGAAAAAAAAAAAAACCATACAAACCAATTCAACTTAGGCAATTTGAACATCGCATAGCGGCATAGCCAAAATTGCCCTAGTCCGCCACTACTAGGCACAATAACGAGCAAATTTGAGGATCTAAGGAGAGAGAGTGTGAAAAAATGGTGTAGCTAGTCAAACTAATCTAGTGGCAAATCCAAGAATTTGTGGGTGGGGTTCCAAATAGAAAATGTGATAGATTATTATTTTTTCCTTTTCTATATCACCTTCCTACTATATATTGTAGAATTGAAAAAAATAATAATCTAAAAAAAATTCAAGATGCAAATGACATTTTTATAGGGACAAAGTTTAACTACAAAATTAGTTGTAACTTTAGGCTACCAACTTACTTAATACCTTTTTATTA
The DNA here is from genome assembly GCF_002906115.3 of Quercus suber. Lineage (NCBI taxonomy): Eukaryota > Viridiplantae > Streptophyta > Magnoliopsida > Fagales > Fagaceae > Quercus > Quercus suber. The sequence continues at coordinate 21,591 of NW_027070552.1, read as the reverse complement.
GGGGTTAATTTTGACAGATCCACCAATAGATTACATCTTATTCTTATATTCTCCATACTTGCAAAATTTCAAGAAAATTAAAGATCAATAGTTATATCATCAATAAATTTTTTAAATTGCAAGTTTTTGTAATTTAAAATTATGCACAAAATATAAGCTTATAGATCATATAGTAAATAATATCCGATTGACACAAAATTTAACATGTGTATTAAGAGCATAAAGAACATGCAATTCAATGATTAGATTTTCAAAATATGTTGTGATATTTATTTTATTGAGTGAGTTTATAGGCTTAAGGTCCAACCAATTTGGTAGCTAAACTTTTTTTTTAATTTTTATAACCCAATATAGGTATTATAATAACTATATTTATTAAAGTTGACAAAATTTTCTCATGATTGAAAATATAAAGATATTAATATGTTATTTAAAAAATATATGAGTACATGGATGAGTTCTCAAATATTTATGTGTAACTTTTAGCTCGATTGCTTTGATATACAATGTGTGTGAGAAACATATATTTCATGGCGACTTGGTAAAATGGATAGAAAGATTCCAGAAAGAGAAGTTATATATATATATATATATGTATGTGTGTATGTATGTATGTATAAAATTCATTGTCAAGTTGTCCACATTTGTAACAACATATTTGCAAATTATTATATATAATTATATAAATTTTCAACAGCAACAGCATGATAACAAGTCAATATAATGAATTGGGCCAATTTTTCACAAAGGCTTGGGCCCATAAGAAAAACCCAAAATCTAGTGAACTTGAGCCAGGAGGAAGTAGAAAATGTAAAATGATGCTTAGGCAGGCGTGGGCCAGTCCATTCGAAGGAAAAGAATAAGGAAGATAAGGAAGGGTCTTCCGCAAAAGGAGGCAGTAAGTGGGGAAAGTGAGGATGACCCGAATACTGTTGAATGGAGGAAGAGACTGAGAATGTAGCCTTTGAATGGCCTGGCCTATATATGCCCCTTGGAATAAGGGTAAAGGGAGGATTGGCCCTGTTTTGTTTTTTTTTTTTTTGGGGGGGGGGGCGGTGTGGTGGTGGTGGTGGTGTGTAAGAGGGGAAGAGAAAATAAGGAAGAACTCAAACTCGTAAACTGAGGTAAGTGAGGAGTTCATTTTTCTGTATCCTAGACATACAAGCATGGCCCATCATTGTTGAGGTCGAAACTTGTAGAGATAGGGAGACTTATGTTTGTTCCACTCTTATGGGATTGGCACATGCCTATGGTTCATTTTAAAAGAAGTGCTATAAAATAGAAGAATTTGAATTTAATTTTTAGATTAAATGAGTTGAATCGAGTATGAAATTACAATTTTTTTTTTTTTCATTTTTTCATATTGTTGAAATATATGAGTGGATTTGGATTTTATGAATGTGTAAATTTGAATTAATTAGGCTTACTATGTTTTTTGTATGATGTTTTTTGAAGTCCATAACATTTTTTTTATTTAAATAAAATCTTCAAAACTTAAATCATGAAGTGTTCTCATAAGAAAATTGATGGGAATGTGTTGGGGTTTACAGTATTTATTTTAGGATGTGAAATAAGAAAATGTAGAAAATCAGAATTTAATTTATTAGGTGGACACATGTCAATTTTTTATCTATAGAGTATATATAGTGGAGTAGAAAAAGTGTGGGATTGTGTTGTCAAATAGTGTCAATGTGTACAAAAGGTCGAATTATTTTATATATACTTTGGAGAATATTGTATATTCTAACGATTAGCTCGGAGAATATTGTTTATTCTAATGATGAGCTTAAGAGTGTGCTTGGGCCTCCTAATGCACTTGCAACTTCATTATTTAGGGAAAATGCAACTACAAATCAGGACTCTTGTTGGTTGTGTAAAAAAAAACCAGAGTGCAATTATCTTTTACTCACAAAGAGTTTGAGATTCAATTTTCTTCCTAGAATTTAAAGAAATCTAATAAAATTTTATTTAGCAAAAATTTAGCTGAAGTTTTTGACATCATTATTATTATATGTTTTCTAGTGTTGTTGTATTTTATGTTTTTTGTGTTATTACTTATAATTAAGACATGCTTTAAAGATAAAAATACTTCTAAGTATTACTGAATAATACTTTTGAATATTTTTAATTTGAAGATAAAAATACACATAATTATTTGGACTGGGGCACGACACTCTCTCTCTTTAAAGAGATTCAATCACAAAAATGTTCAACATTCCCATATCTCTCCACCATCTAAATTATCCTCATTTTTCACCATTAATACATTTCTTGTAAACACACTTGTACAATTCTCCCCTGGAATAATAAAAAACAAATCCCCTCTCCCCCCCCCCCCCACTTGTAAGAAAACAAAAAACAAAAAACAAAAAACTTCCAGCACTTGCCGCTCAGTATATTATCAAAATAACAAAAAAAAAAAAAAAAAAGTCCAGCACCAAAATATTGCCATTCACTATATCATTCCCTTAACTGGAACAATATAACACCTGCAACAATCTAGCATTGCAATTCCACAACCATGCACATATAGAAACTAATATATAAGAATAAAAAGTACTCTTGCATTAAAAACTTTCAAACATATACAAAATCTATCATGTTTGAGTAATTTCATTAGTTATAAAAGCTTTACAAAATGACAGCTATAATTAGTGTTTGGCTATGCAATCAGTTGTCCAAATTTTCAGCTATGCTATCTATAAAATTTTCAAGTCAAATATACTATCTAAGAGGTTCCTTCACTGTGCAATAATGAACAAAATGCTGTCCAAAAAACTATCCAAAGATGCTGTCTGTGAGCTGTGAAGTATATTGTCCAAAATACTATCCAAAAGAGTGTTTCTTCATACTTTAGAAATTTTTAGTAGGGCCCTAAAAAAAATGAATAATATTAGGGTAAAAAAAAAAAAAAAAACAAAAGCACGTATTAAAGCTTCTCCCCCTCTAACATAAAAAGTTTAAGGTTATAGAATGTTCTTGAATCAAGTGTGACATTAAGGTACTTTCTTGAAACATTCTTGTAGAGTTAAACATGAGATATGCAATAACATTTCCGGGGAAAGAATGATGTTTGAACATCTTCAATAATAATAATAATAATAATAAAACAGCAACAAATGATAAAGCTCAACAAGCAAAAATAAGAAAAATAAAAATTGAAATATTAGTATTTTACTTACCATGTACCATAGAAATAGTTTCTGAAGCTTGTAAAGTAGTTGCATCTTTTACTTTTCTTATGTTCCTTTTTTTGAAATGAATTTCTTGAAGCATTGTTGTAGAGCTAACCACATGATTAGCAATAGACATCTCTAGGGGAAGAAATGATGATTGAACATTTTCTTAAAAAAATAAAAATAAAAAGAGAGAGGAAGTAAGAACATACAATTAAACTCAACAAGCAAAAATAAGAAAAAAAAAAAAAAAAACTTGAGTACTAATTTTGTACTTACTATGTACCATAGAAATAGCTTTTGGAGCTTTTGAAGTGGTTGCATCTTTACTTTTCTTATATTCCTTTTTTTCAAATGATTTTCTTGAAGCATTGTTGTAGAGCTAACCATAGGATTAGCAATAGACATCTTCAGGGGAAGAAATGATCATTGAACATTTTCTTAAAAAAAAAATAAAAAAAGGGAGAGAGAGAGAGAGAGGAAGTAAGAACATACAGTTAAAAAGAAAGCTTGAGTACTAATTTTGTACTANCCACCTAGTTTTATGGTCTAGGAATCATGTATATAGCACCCTTACGTGGAATGACTAATCTTATTACTAGAGAGTATGAGTTCGGAATTTAGGTACGGCTTGTGAATGTGTTAGGCACCCAAGACCGCCCAACTCGTGGGTCAGCTTCCACTTATTATGTCTTACATCTTAATCTCATTAAAAGCATGTTCAACATTGCATCTTAAACTTACATGCACACTAGCATACATCTAAGCATACAACATGACATCAATCATCCCAAAACCCTAACATGCATCTATCATTGCAACTCACATCAAGCCTAGCATACACCTATCATGCATATCATGTTATCTCATCCAAGGCAACAAGAAAACAAGATACCCAAAGGCAGAAACATAGACATCAGCGAGGTACCAATATCAACTACGTCACAAACATGTAGGCATAGTATCAAAGCATCAAGCAAGCATATTCATCATGTTCATCATCAAAATGCATGTTCATGTGAATGCATGACTTATCTCACTGCATCACAGCACCTATGCATCAATGCATGGATATTTGAATGCATGTTCATGGCATATTAAAGCAAGAAATAAAAGAAACCCTAATCTAGCATGTTAAAGGCAAAAGGACAATCAAACAGAGAAACAGAGACTTAAAAACATAAAAACAAGACAAAATAGAGGCATATTATATAAGAGAAACAAAGAAACGAAAGTAGAAAAACTCGAATTAGAGTTTCTAGGCTTGAGTACGTGTATGCATATGCCTACATATATAAGGGGTATAAAATGCGGTGTCTACACTTTTGCATTAAAAACTTTTATCATTTGCATATAATTAGTTTTTAACTAGAAGTTACTCAAACATATACAAAATCTATCATGTTTGAGTAATTTCATTAGTTACAAAAGTTTTCCAAAACTACAGCTATGCTATCTATAAAATTTTCGAGTCAAATATACTATCTAAGAGGTTCCTCCACCATGCAATAATGACCAAAATGCTATCCAAAAAATTGTCCAAAGATGCTATCCATTAGTTGTGCAGTATATTGTCCAAAATACCATCCAAAAGAGTTTTTCTTCATGCTTTAGAAATTTTTAGTAGGGCCTAAAAAAAGAGAACAATATTAGAGTAAAAAAAAATAAACAAAAGCACATATTAAAGCTTCTCCCCCTCTAACATAAAAAGTTTAAGGTTATATAGAGGGCGTTTGGATAGCACATTTAAGTGCTGCGTTCACGTTTTCTCCTTTTTTTTTTTTTTTTTTTTTTTTTTTTTTTTTTTCAGCCGCAACTGTTGACCCAGTTTTCTGTGAACAGTGCACTTGTGCACTGTTCACGGGTCCCACAAGCTCCACTTTTTATCAACTTTTTCATTAAAAATGAGTCCTACGATACTATTTACACATTTAAAAATTATTTTGCTACAGTGTTTTCAGTTTTCAATTTCAGCAACAATAAGTTCAATCCAAACGGACCCATAATGTACTTGATTCAAGTGTGACATTGAGGTACTTTCTTGAAACATTCTTGTAGAGTTAAACATGGGATAAACAACAAACATTTCCGGGGTAAAGAATGATGTTTGAACATCTTCTAAAAAAAAAAAAAATGAAGACAATAACAAATGATTAAACTCAACAAGCAAAAATAAGAAAAATAAAAATTGAAATATTAGTTTTGTACTTACTATCTCTCCAAAAGAGTAATAATCTAATTTTGATCTACCATCTCTCTAAGAAATTTGCAATTCTATTATCTTGGTCTACTAGCACCTAGTAAAAAAAACATTGGATCTTCACTCTGTTTATCTTTAAAATGATTAATAATACTTAATTTGCCTGTCACCAGCTTCCATAATTTTTTTTTTTGTTTGCACAAAATTATGGCCTAGAGAACCCGACATTATTTGTACCACCAAGTTTTTTGATAAAAATGAGTAAGACTTTTTTGCTTTTATACCCAAACTAACCATTATGCTAATTATATTCCCATGATCAAGTAGCACTTTCCTTCCCGATCTCAAGTTACATCTTTCTTCTGGAGTTGCAAATTCATGATTGTGTGTGTGTCTTTTTGATTATGTGTCATTAAAGTGTGAAACACTCCAAATATCATTTTTACATCAAACCGGTTCCAAGCACAACAATCCTTTATTACATCTAAATTATGATACTTTTTAAAATTAGAAGGGTCTTCAAACTTTTTAAAACCTTGTTTTGAACAAACAAATTCCCGTTGCCTAATAACACCATTATACTCTCATTTAACCACTTTTCAAATGCTAAATCCCCTTTTTAAAGCATACTCATTATTAAGGTTATATGCTTCTTCTTCATACCTCACTTGCATTCCAGTTTTAATTTCATCACATTTGCCCAAAGTTACATTTTCAAAATTTTCCCTTTTATCATTGTCCCCAACAGCAACAAAAGCATTTTTTGAAAAATCCATGACTAGTCGAACATAATCATGGAAAAAAAGATATATTGAATGAACATCATGAAAAGATGACTATATATATACATATACATATAACATAAATCACCATAAAGTCATAAAAAAGAATTCTTGCTAGCCACCCATTGGTCCTCAGCCATAAACACATACACACTCAAGTGGGCTTTATACCAATTATCAAAATATCATAATTTTCCATAATAACTCAACCAAAGACTTAAACTAAGAAAATGAAAAAAAAGATAGATTGAATACCTCAGAGGAGACTCTTAGGAAGAAACCATTTTTTAAAATCAATTTCTTCAACAAAAACAATGGAACAAAAGCATCACATCCATCCTTGCACCATGAAAAAAAAAATTATTACAAGGAATGGAACAAATTGTGAAAATTCCAAGTAAGCCAACACATATTAAAAACTTCAATGCATCTAAAAGAAACCATCTTTAACATGAATTGCTAAAAAACAAAGAAAAAATCTAACAAATAAATAATACTTGAAAATCAAGCACAACCATCAAATACATTAAATCAACTAATAAACAAAGAAAGAAGCTTTATTCTCTACTTATAAAACTACATCATACCAACCACTTTTAATCTAATCCAAAAGAACAATTTTTTGAAGAAAAAAAAAAAAAAACCCCATTTTACCATATTACTTGGGCATCCATCCTCACCAAAGCATTTTATCAAACAGTACAAGTTCCAAAATGTATATGTCAATTTTTTAAAAAAAAAAAAGAAAAAAGAAAAGAAAAAAAAGACACATATGTAAACAGAAAAATCCAAAAAATAAAATGAAAAAGAGTGAGGAGAAATCTTCTTGCAAAGTCAGGAGTTGAAAGTGGTGAGAAAACTTTCGGCGTTGTGGTTGGAAACAATGTATAGACAATTTTGGGCGTTTTTCAACAAGAAAAAGGTTGATCTCGTTAGAATTGATGATGATCGGCGATGCTAGGTAGCGATTGTCAAGGTTTGGAGTTGATAGAGAGAAGATGGAGACGCTGGTGACTAGTGTACTACGATGTTGAGAGAGAGAGAGAGAGAGAGAGAGATGAAATTTTTTACTTAGGAGAGGGCAAAAGGTAGAGTGGTGGGATAGTGAAAATTTAGAGGGTATTTGTGTCTTTTTATTTTAAGTAATCTGAGTTATTGACTTGTAATTTTTAATCCACGTGTCAATTTTTTATTGGTCTTAGAAACACCATATGTGTGCTAAGTTGGAGTTTTAGAAACAGCATATACTTTCTTAAGAGTGAGAGTGAGTTAGGGATAGGGATAGGGTTGAGTATAAGTGGTATCTATATGGCTTTTTTTTTTTTTTTTTTGGTATTTTTTGTCTAATCAAGTTGAGTTTGGGTTCGGGGCAGGTATTACTAAAACCCGCACCTAACCCAAACCCAAACCCGCTTTGGATTTGATACTTAAAACCCAAACCTGACTCTACTGTTTTGCAAGTTGGGTAAAACCTAAAGTTTCAATATTTAGATAAATGATTGAGTAGTAGCTTCTTAATCATAAATACTGTTATAAAAAAGCAATGCCTCTTATAATTAAGAAAATGACAAAGTTCAGCTACAAAACTAGTTGTAGCCTAAGACTACAAATTGCTCTAATAAACTGACATGTGTAAAAATGGCATGTGCATTGCACATTATTACTTAATTAAACTTAACCCAACTAACCCTAGTTAACTACACCACCTATCAAAAAATAAAAACTAAAAACTAAAAACCTAAAACACCTATACTCTCTCTCTCTCTCTCTCTCTCTCTCTCTCTCTCTCTCTCTCTCTCTCTCTCTAAACCTAGAAACACAATCCCTCTTCTTAGTAACCCAAAAACCCAATCCTCTCTTTTTCATCGACTTCTCACCACCGGTCACTTCAATCCCTCTTCTCCCTCCAATGTAATAATATGGTAATACCATTCTAAAGTAGTCCAACAATGTGGATTTTTGTAGTCACCATTCTACAACTATTATTATCGACGGAACATTGAAAGGGAAACTAAGATCCAAACACTTTTGAGTGAGCTGCATGAACCTCGTTTCGCCATTCAGCAAAATCTGAATGGTAGCATGTCTTTAATAAAAGAAATGGTTCTTGTTTAACTTATAATTGGGATAAATTTGAGTATCTAAATTATTTTCTTTAGATATCTATTTGTGTCATTACTTCAGATCAGCCCTAAAATTGTTTTAATATTAGTGCTTATGGTTGTGGAAATAGAAGAAAAGAGACAATGGCACTGAAACCTTGATGGTAAAGAATGCCCATGTAGTTTGTTAAATCCTCCCTCACATGTGGAACTTCTTTAAGAATTCCAATAAAATTTCAAATCAATATTAAAATAATTGAGTTCTATGGCATACTCGCTCCTGTGATCAAACTAATTCAATTACAAGCTTCAACCCATCAAATATAATCACCACCTTAAGAAGAGTGCAGAACCTACAACCAACGAAGCAAAGATTGTGATGAGGTACAAACAACAATTCATTTTAAAGGTATGGAAATCAGTGCTTTGGTTTAATAATTCTTACTGACATTTTTTTGCCCATGTAGTTTGTTAAATCCTCCCTCACATGTGGAACTTCTTTCAAGAATTCCAATAAAATTTCAAATCAATATTAAAATAATTGAGTTCTATGGCATACTCGCTCCTGTGATCAAACTAATTCAATTACAAGCTTCAACCCATCAAATTTAATCACCACCTTAAGAAGAGAGTGCAGAACCTACAACCAACGAAGCAAAGATTGTGATGAGGTACAAACAACAATTCATTTTAAAGGTATGGAAATCAGTGCTTTGGTTTAATAATTCTTACTGACATTTTTTTTCTCTAATGATTGCACAATAGTAAGTCTCATCTATTTAAAATATATGGATTGGGGTGACCGATGGTGAGAAGTCAATGAAAGAGAGAGGGGTTAGGTTTCTGGTTTACAAAGAAGAGGGATTGTATTTATTGGGTTTACACAGAGAGAGAGAGAGAGAGAGAGAGAGAGAGAGAGAGAGAGAGAGAGAGAGAGGTGTTTTAGTTTTCTAGTTTTTATTTTTTATTTTTTAATAGGTGGTGTAATTAACTAAAGTTAATTGGGTTAAGTTTACTTAAAAAGAAATACTATGTCTACAACAATTTTATAATATTTTCACAACAAATCTTATGTGGTAAGTTGTTATTTGCTGTTACTATTGGGTAAGAAAGTAATTTCAGTATTGGATTTAAATTTAAAACTTGTAACAACTTACCAATTATGATTTATTGTGAAAATGTTGTGGATGTAATAGTTGTCTTACTTAAATAATCATGTGTAATGCACATTTCATTTTTTACACATATCAATATATTAGAGCAGTTTATAACTTTAGATTACAATTAGTTTTGTAACTAAACTTTGTTTTTTGAATAAAATCAACCCCTCTCTATCTTTCTCTCGGATCTCTCTGTCTCTCAATTTTTGACGCCGGCTCTAAGTTTGAAAGGGTTTCAGTTGGGTTTGATTAGATGTGGGCTTGCTAGGTTTTTATTTGGATTTCAAGGTTGGGCCCAAGAGAAGGTGTTGTGAGGCTAAGTTTTGATTTGGATTGCTGATTTTCGAGTTGGGCTTCAAGGGTGTGGATGAATTTGGTTTTAAGATTGATCTTGGACTTAATGTAGGCTGGTGATTTTGGGTGCATAGGGGCTTGTGGGTTTAACTTTGATTGGGCTTGGACCTGGCCTTGGTACCGATTGAGAGTGGGTTGAAAGGTGTGTGTTTAGGACAGTGTTAATTTTGGGCTTGAGAAAGTTGGGTTCAATGGGTCGGACCTAGGACTGGGCTGTGGTTGATTGGTTGGTTGTTTGAATTTGAAAACAAGGAAGCTGTGATTAACGAATTTGTTTTTGCTTACCACCTTCTGTATATCAAGGCTTTTGAGCTTTCAATAATATATATACACACATTGGCCTTTAAGCACACATGTTACTTGTGTTCAGAGGCTCTTCTATTTTTTTTAAGTAAAAGTTAATAATTTATATTTATTATAATTTAGAAAATATATTTTTATTTTTCAAACAAATAAAAATAATAAACTTTAGAAATAAGCAGTAATTGTAATTTCTTTTTTGAATGTAAAGGGAAAAAATCCTAAATTTTAAGAGTTCTCTTTTTGAATTCAAAAATGAAATTTGTATTTTAACATTTATGACCCTATTGTTACATGAAGTTAACTTTTATTAATAAGAGTATTTTTAAACCATATAAAAGTTTAGTTGAAATAGGAAAATCCTCTTATATAGTCTATATATATATATATATATAACCGAAACTTTTAAAACTTCCACACTTTTCCACATCAACATTATTTAAAAAAAAAAAAAAAAACCAAAAAAAAAACTATTAAAATAAAAATAAATCCCTAAATACCGTAACTATTTCTTCCCAAAACAAACCCGATAATCTTCAACTCCTAAACAATACCCGATACAAAAACCTACTTCTAAACCCGATAATCTTCAACTCCTAAAGGACCTAAACAATACCTGATACAAAAACCTATTTCTCAGTCTCTGTCTCTCCTTCAAATGCAAACTCAACCCAACAAACATTGCAAGATCCATACCCTTCTCTCTCTTTCTCTATCTCTCTACCCTTCTCCTTCCCCAAGACCCAAACGCCAATCAGATCTAAGAGACCTCCTCTCATGGGACATTGGGCCAAATCAAGTTTCAGAGAATTAAACGATTCCGTTGGAGAGAGGCTACAATTATTTCTCTTAATGGGTTTTCGCCAAAATCATCTGGCCGTTGGGGGGATGATATGGTATGTTAGGTTTGGTTTTTGATTTTCTTATTAATCTTGATTTGCGTTGCTTTAAATTTTCAAATCCCACATCCTCCTTTTCTCATCCTCTTCATTTATCAAGTTCCAAAATCAACCAAAGCCTCAACTTTGAACATACCCATTTGCAATTTTCTCTGAAGATCGTCACCGCCCCTCCAACCAAATCAATGGAGGCAAATTTCGTGGTAATTTGTTTAAAATTTATGTTTCCAGGCACAACCCACTTTAATACTAATTGTTTTCCTAGCCCCATCACATTTTGTATTCCAATCACGCTTAAATTTAGAAACAGTTTTGTATTATAAATATCATTTTATAGTATTTATTGGCTATTCTTGGCTTTGTATTATTGAAATTGTTTGTTTGTTTTTTTTTTTTTTTTGGTTATTATTGGCTATTGTTGTTGTGTTGTCTGAGAACTGAGTATTTTTTTTTATGGTTATGTATATTATGGTTGCTTTGTTGAATATTCATTATTTTTAATACACACTGAATCTAGATTAAGGAACTATATTCTTATTTTAAAAAATTTGTAATTTAGGACTTTTGATTTATATAAGCTATTATTATTTAAAAACTTTCATCAATTATTAATACTATTTGGGTTACTGACTTTAATTAAGGTTGAATGATGAGAAAAATCAAAGCATGATAGAAGACATCTACAACACCAAGAAGCAGAAAAGGCGGAAAAATAATTAAAAGGGTTTTTTTGGTATTGGTTTGATAGTCTCCCTCAAATGTCTGGGGCTCTTTGATGGTGAGCATGCTTAGACTGTAGGATTTTGTGTTGATAAAGGTTGGGGTATGCTGGCAGACCTATGTGTTTTAGGTTTTTTTTTTTTTTTTTTGTAATGGTTTTTGCTTTGTTTCTTAGGTTTAGATTGTTTATCCTTGATCACTGTTAAAATCAGTAGTTGAAGCTTGAATGTTGTAGTGTAGTCATTTGACAAATGCAAATTAATTATTGTTTAATTTTTTTGCTTTAAATTTAAAGGTGTTAAAATCTGTTGAATAAGTTATAATGATCATTGCAATAGAATACTTGCTTAATAAATCTAAATCAAATGACTAGAAGATTGTGCTTTATGTTAATTTGGGATTTTCATTTGAATAAAGCAAATTGATTTATATGGCAAGCAATGTTAAGGTCAAGGGTGAAAGTTTTTAATTTAAATATTGTCTTGGCTTTTGGATCCTTTGGGCATATTTTGATATGATTAGGCAAGGTCATTGTGTAGAATCCATTGTGCCATTTAGAGTACAAAATATTTACATTTTGTACTCTATGCAAATTGAGTGCAGTTGATTTAATAAAGAGGTTGTGTTATTGATGAATATCTACCAGATTTGAAAGCCATTGAAGGTGGTCCCTTTCTCTATCTCTCTTGCCTTTATTTTTCTTCTATAAACTGTATATGGAGGTTGCCTTGGACCTAGCCAATGCACCACTCAAAAACTATGACAAGTTGTCTAAAAAATAGAGGAAACCTAAAAACTCTTCCATTTTTCCTTGCTGTTCTATCTTTTAGGTTTTAAGTAGTTATTGAAGAGAGATACAACTTGATTGTTTACTATTTAATGGTGCTTTCTTATTTTATTTATTTATCTTTATTTGGTTGTGTTGATTGCAAATTGTCAAAATTGAACAATAATCTGAAGGAAAATTATTATCTAGGATTGCATTATTTTGGAACATGGGATGCTTTTTTCACTATAGTGAGGAAGGTCAATTTACTTGCTATAATATTGTGCCTTTTGTTTTTAGTATCTCAATGCATTATTTCTGATACCTTTCAAAAACTAGGAAGGATTAGGATCTCCATAGAATGTTCTCAAAACCCCCAATTTTTATTTGGTAAATCAATTAATTGACAAGAGGTTTATGTGTGGATTTCCATGTAGAAGTCAAATGGTTACAAGGATATTAGAGAGATTGCAGAGAAATGGATTCAACTATTTAGTACTCTCTATTTCTTAGTCACAGCTATGAACGCAATGGACACATTAAGTTGATAAAAATTAATTTTACAAATTAGTTAGCTAAAATATGAGGTATTATAATTGCAAACCGTTCATAAAATCCTTGACATGAATAGAGGAATTGTCTTAGAGTGATTTGTAGGTAGATTTTAATACAACAGAAACATAAAGTCAAATTTCCATTTTATATGTTGGGTATGATTAGGTGCACATCAATCAATTGTTAGATTCATGCTTTGTTCATAATTTTTTTTATATCATGTTATCAAATTTGTCCAAGATGTGGAAGGAGTTGAACTATGTGGGACCCTAAAAAATGTTGATAACTTACAAGCATGTTAGTAGAGTCAAATTTAGTTCTTTCTCTTCTATTTTAAAAATTTAATAAGTAATGGAGGAATTATTCACTAATGGGATATGTTCTATGGATGACTTGGAGATGGGAAATAACACAAAAGTAAGAGCAAAGAATACTCAACTAAGCTAGAAGTTTTTTAAGTAGTTTTTGAGTTTCTCATTTGCTTTACTGTTTTTCTTGGCTGCTAATATAAGTTTAGACTGAAATAATGAAAATTAGTTTATAAGAGATGGGGGAACTTTCCAAGTTATTTTTTTCATCTCTCAAGGATACCACCTTCTTTAAAGTTGTGGTGTAGTTGATCTGATTAGATCATGCTGTAAGGAAGTAGATAATTGTAACATTTATATATGCATAATTTGCAGAAAGAAACAACTACAAGTTTACAACATAAAGGGAAGTTAAAGGATTTGTAATATAAATGCACAGACCCATAAGATAGTTGGAGAGGACTAGATAATCTACTAATGGCTTCTTTGCTATATTACATGGAGATTCATGTTGAGATTAAGTACTTTTAGTGATATTTTTGTGCAAGAAATTATTTGTAATTAAAAAGATTTATGTGCAAAGTAGCAGTATGATATAAATGTTTCGGTTTACAGACTCATCACATTTAATTGCCGATGCTGCTATGTTAGTGAATGCTTCAAGAACATCACAGTGAAAGAGCTTGCCAAATCCTTTTTTTTCTCTTAGAATAGTCCCTTGCGTCCTTTAGTTCTTTGTTGTTTCTGTTTTCTGTTGTTACCACTGTTCATCAGCATGAACATGTTATACAATAATTTCTCCCTTACTAGGTTCATTATTAAGGCTTAAAAGGTGTTGGAAGTTTTGGTGGGGACTAAATGTTATGTGGCAAATGATTAGCTGGACCTATTATGATACTACAATGTGCATGTTATTAGGGAAACAATCTATATGTTATTGGGGGACTAAATGTTATTTATGAAATGTTTTCCACATTGTCATTTGACCCCTTGACAATAGATTAATAGTTTTGTACATGAGCTATGATGCCACTTAGGTTGATTACTTGATGAACAAATTAGTCTCTTATTGTTTTTTTTTTTTTTTTACCATGTGGTTGATTTATTATCTTTTTATTTAACTAGCCCGTGCATCGCACGGGTTAACGACTAGTATAATATAGATAACCGAAACTTTTGACCATTTGTTGACCTACTCCATAATTTTCCACATCATTACCCATATTATTCATTTATGTTCTATTTTTTTCTTTTTATTTTATGTTAATTATTTTAGTAATATTAAGTTAGACTTTAAAATAAAAAAAAAAAAAATTGTCCTTATCTTTTTCTCCTATAATTTCTAAGTTGATAAAAATTTTAATTTGATTATAATTCAAATTATTCATCTAATCCTTTTATTATTGATATTAATTTCTAAAAAATCATATCATCATAAATTGCTTTTTGTTTGAATATGCTTAAGGGAAAAAAAAAAAAAAAAACCTATGGCTCTTTTTCCAAACCCAACCATTTTCATATTTTTAAGGGCTCTTAGTTCTAAGGATACAAAGAAGTAGTGTATTAAAAACAAAAACAAAAATACCGGCTTTTTATTTATTTATTATTTAAGAGCTCTTAGTTCTAAGGTACAAAGAAGAAGTGGTGTTTTAAAAAACAAAAACAAAAATGTCATACTTGAATTACTATAAAGATGCACTTCCTTGGACCAGTTTGCACAATTCTTGAATAACCTTTCTTCATGAGACTCCTCTTTCTTACATGCCAATCCCTGCACCATGAATTAGAGTCCTAAGTGAATAAAGAGATGTGAGTCTCTAAGAATAAAGGCTTTTGCTTTCCTCTCAACTCTTTATACGTTCCCTGCCTCCACCCCAAGCCAATCCCTTCACCATGAATTAGAGTCCCAACCAGACAATTTTTGGTATGTTGCTTCATCTTGAATCTCCAAGGTGGCTGCGTAGTATACTTCAGTATGAGCTATATTTCCATGCTATATTTCTTACATTTCAATAGTTTCCCCCTCTGTTGCTTTTGGTACGTTGCTTTGTCCCAACTTTCCACTTCCCACATATATTTTGCATAACCCATTTACTTCAATATGACAACAATTATATTTTTGGCCGTGGTTTTCTCATTGTGGGTAATCCATTGTTTGACGTCCCTACAAGAATGTTTCATTTGTTAGATGTGTTAGGTTTATGTGTGTAGGCCCAAGAGACCTAACTCTATTGTAAACCTATTCATTTAATTTAGTTTTAAACAATAAGGTTGTTCTCTATATACAAAGATCTACTATAGCCATCTAGCCTGTTATTGTAGGCAATCAAAAAAGAAAATTTTTGTGGTTATTTCTATCTACTAATGGTATTCACCATTCCAAATTTTAAGTTGGGTTATATTAAGGTTTAGTCGTTGGATACTGTAGAAGAGGATTATCTATTTGTTAAAAAATTAGAGAATATTCAATGTGAAGCAAATTTTGTTAAATGGGTATATAATTTGATATGTTTGATGCTTTTTTTTTATATTAATTGAGAATATTTGGTTATGGGATAAGAATTATAGGTTTTAACTAAATTTTTTAGAACAAATGATAATGTGGTTGCTGAACAGTTTTTAGACCCCTTAACACAACCGGATTAATCTAATTAATTAGCCAAGTGATTAGCTTAGTTAATTTATGCAATTCTAGGTTATCACAAACACACAATCATATCAAGAATATAAAGCAATGGAAAAGTAAATAACACAAGGTATGATGACGTAGGAAACCACACGGTAAAAACTTGGGAAGGATTTGACCTAATTATCCTCAAGGTAAACTTGAATCCACTATATGAAAGAATCGAAGTTCATACAAAAGGACTTACAAGCACCCACGCTCGACTTCCTAATGCTACCCACCAGTAGAACTTACTGACACAACCACGTGCAAACTCCGAATCCACGGACTCCTTCTTTCTTGGATTTACCACCAGTTACAAGCACCCCCGCTTGTGTTTCTTTAAGCTCCAATGGCAGCAACTGAGTTGATCATCAAGGTGCTGATAATATCTCTACCTTGAAAACCCTAAGTTTATGTGAATGAAAGTTTCTCAAGGATCTTACAAGAGATTCACACGAACTACAAAATATGAGCAACAATATAAACAGAGCAACTCACAAAAACGTGGTTAGGGTTTTGCCTTATATACCTAGGCCAAAAACATAAAATTCAAAACGTTTAATGAGATAGGGCTGAGTTGGAAATTCTGCAGAAAAACATTCTGGCCGACTTTCAATCGATCGAGTCTAACCTTCAATTGATCGAGTCAGGCCGAAATGCACCAATACATCTGCAACCTCTCGATTCCAACTTTACATGAATTACACAACTTTGAGCAAGTCTAAAACAAGACTAATATATTGTTTTGATCATGGTTTGCTAACATTACACATTAGAGTTCTAAATACATTAAATCCTAAGTTTTTAGAATGTAACAGTTGCTACAGTGGAAACCCCTAAATATACTTTTAGGTATATAAAACTTTTTTTAATGTATTAAATTCATATTTCGTAGATTTTATTTTTAAGTTGGATAAAGAGCTGCATATTTTGGGGAACAAATCAATTCCAAGTGCGTTAACAAATTCTGTTAATTTGTAATGACTTTAAAAAAAAAAAAATTATGTTCCATTAGATTTTTTATGCATTGTAAATAATAATAATAATTGAACAAGAATTTTTTTTCTTCCTTTTATAATATATAATTTTTAATAAATAAATTAAGATTAAATCATATATTATACTTAATACATTTTACGTGTATTGCACGAATTAGCAACTAGTTATTATTACTTAATTATCATACAACTAAAGCAGTTAATGTAATACATTGTTGCTTTGTTTGAGTTTTGGTTGTTATATATAAATAGATAACTTTGGCACATACCTTTCGATTCCGTGCCTCCTCATATTAATTGATATTGAAATTCTAAAATTTTGATTATTTTAATTTTTTTTTTAAAACTGATTATTTTAATTTTTAAGTCATCCGCACAAATTGATTTTTTCTTTTTTCTTTCAAACACGGTAATATATGACTAGCCTCATTGCTCACATGCATGAGGCTCTCATAAAATCTAGAATTGAAAAAATTCCACTTTTTGGTCTTATAAGTAAATAGCAATTGTTGATCCATCGACATTTTGTTGGACCCCAACCTGAGTACAAGATTCACCCTTTGGACTTTTAATAGTAGTTGAATGTTGGAGAGTCCTTGTTGCTTTGTATGAGTTTTGGTTGTTATATATAAATAGATAACTTTGGCACATACTTTTCGATTCCGTGCCTCCTCATATTAATTGATATTCAAATTATAAAATTTTGATTATTTTAAATTTTTTTTTTTTTTTTTTGAAAACTGATTATTTTAATTTTTAAGTCATCCGCACAAATTGATTTTTTTTCTTTTTTCTTTCAAACACGGTAATATATGACTAGCCTCATTGCTCACATGCATAAGGCTTTCTTTTTGGGGGGTTTAGTATCATTAATTTCTATTTATTACAATTTGAGATTTAAGTGTATGTTCAATCATATTATCTATTTGAGAATTAATGATACAACGGAATGTCATGAAGCTAACTTCAAAAAATGAACAATGAAAAAAAAAATTGAAATTATTTGTTTGTGTGGATGTGTTAATTTTTGAAGCTAGCCTCATAATACACATTGTATCAGTAATTCTCAAGTAAAATACTAATGTTCAGATAAAAGTAAAACTACCACTCTCCAACAATCATAGGTTATTTAATTAATAAATCAATGAATAAAGAAACCTGCTCCAAGTTAATTTTTTATGTTGACGTTTTCCTCCCTCACCCTCAAAAATAGGTCCCACAACTTTGATCTTTGATGAGTCTCCACTCTCCTCACTCAACTTCCCACTGCAAATCCTAAAATGTAGCTTACCTCCTTAAATTTTAAAAATTAAAATACTCACTTCTACATAAATAAAAACTTCTCACCACTAAGCAGTTATCTCTACGTATTATTTTCTATATATTAAGAGGATTTTTAGAGTTAGTTATTGCCTTTTGTATTGTCAAAATTACCCCTATTATAACAACACTACAAAATATACATAGTACATACTACACTTTAAAAAAAAAAAAAAAAAAAAATCTAGGGGCTCTTCAAAAAAAAAAAATCTAAGGGCATATATAAGGAAATTTGAATATTTATTTTAGTAGATATCAATCATATCCACCAAAAAAAAAACCCAAAAAATCCAAAAATTTTCAAATACCACATTCAAACCATGTTCAACTTTTCCCTAAAAATCCTATAAAAAAATTAAAAAAAAAAAAACTTTTCCCTTAAAAAAATGCACTTTCAAATTTATCCAAATAATCCTACTTTCAAATCTTTAACAAAACTATCACTGCGCACCCTTGGTGTGGTGGTCATTCCACAAGTATAAATATTTGTGGGTGTGGGGGCAAGAACCGAGGTTCAAGTCTCCAGGAGAAAACTTCACACACATATATACTTAGATTAGGTTAGAGTAGAAATTCTATCTTGTATAAAAAAAAAAAAAAAAAATCTTTAACAAAACTTTCGGATAACTACTACTAAAAAAAACTGATGTTAAAAACAAATCCATAAAATTTTAAATACCACTACTACATTCAAAATTTTATAATAATAATTGTAGGGTTCATATTCTTTACGTAAACCCAAAGACAATTAATTTGTAGAGTATGGGTCAAAGAACTAGAATTAGTAAGGGATTAATAACAATGGATCATAACCATTTCAACAGTGCATTCATCAGTTTGTATACATTGATAGTTTTTATCACTCTCTTCTTTTCATTCTCTCCCCTTTTTCTCCTCCTTCTTCTGGGGGTCCAATTGACAGGTGCTCCCCTCTATTATATAGTCACTCCTACCCTCATCTCCATCGTCCACGTGCTCCCCATCCATGAACTTGTTCAAGTACCTGTCACGTCAGGCAGCTTCTTTTCATCTCTGTGTGAGTGGCGGTAGGTTAGGATGCACTGTTCAGAGGTCTTCTCCACATAAATGCGGCCAGAAAAGCTGTTGCAATGCATTGAATACGGTGGCAGCAGCCTTTCCCTCAGATATTTCCCCATCCTTATCGTTCCTGAACATGCTTTGAGCTTATCTTGATCAGGTGGAGTCCTCGGACAGTCATTCGGGCTTTTCCCCTACTCAATTAGTTTCCGATATCATATCAGAGCAAAACATCTTCCTCGGACAGGAGATGTCCTCCTCGGACTGGAGATATCCTCCTCGGACAGAGATGATCCTTCATCAAGAGGATTCCACTCCTAGCTGGGCCTTGTCTTTTCCGTATCCCTCTTTTCGGATGTGAAACAGTCCTCTCGTGGGCATTTGGCCCATTAACTTGGGCCTGGCCCCCTTTTCCCCCACAATAATAATAATAAAAAACAATACCATGTCCAAACCCAACTCATGTTCATGTTCTTATAAAATAACTAGACTTATCACACACATTTTGCGCATGCAATAATACTCTTTATTTATTTATTTATTATTTTTTTTTTGGGTTTAGGTTGCGTTTGGGATAGCTTATATTTGGACTATTTAGCATATTTTTGCTAATATTTATGGGTCCCATTGCACTTTTTGGTACTATTTATGGGTCTCACTGTACTATTTCATCTAACTTTTAGCTTTATTTACAATACTTTCAGTAAAAAATTTTCAGTTTCAACTAAAAAATTGTTCCCAAACAAGCGTATAGTGTTGTAATGCTTAAAAGTGATATTAATAACCGTGTGTATTTATTTATTTTTTTAAGAAATAGGTAAGATTACGCGAAATAATGTTTAAAAATGAGATAGAGAACCATAAGAAGTTGAAACCTAATAGGACATTTGAATTTATTAATTGAGGTAAGAATTGTGATAAGTAAAAAAATTTGAGATTTAAACAAAAGAAAAATGATATACGTTAGTGTGGATGGATGAGGATTTATGATAATTGTATAAAATTTTGATAACAAAAATTTTGAAATGTTTTAAAGAATTTAAAAAAAAAAAAAACCATAGAAATTTTGGGATAAGAATGAGTAGTTTTTGCGTGAGATAGTGGGTTTTTTTTTTTTTTTGGAGAAGTAATATTTTTATATATAAAAATAATTGAAGTATGTGAATTCAAATAGATAACAAATACAAATAGAAATCAGACAGTTGAATATAAATAGTTGGTGAGAATAACAGTTTTTTTTTTTTTTCCTTTTATACATGAGATAGTATTACTATTTTGACATTTTTTACTTTTGTGTTAAAAAATAAAAAATAAAAAACTAAAGGGTATGTTATTTCAGAATTTGTATGAGGACATTTTGATACACCAAAATTGAAGATGAAACATTGGAAACCGTTATTAATAGTAGAGATTAAAAAAAAAAAAAAAAACCACACGAATCTTTAACAAGTCTTCTAAAAAAAATTAACAAGAGTTTCAGATAATTACTACTACTAAAAAAAACTTAAGGAAGTTAAAAATATGCAACACATGTATATGTTTTGAGATTAAAATTATTAAATAAATAGATAATAAATAATTTTAAAAAAAAATACCACGTTTAGATCTTTAACAAGAATTTCGGATTACTACTTACTAAAAAAGTGATACCAACTCCATCCCAATTTAAACCATTATCAAAATATATAGCCATCCACCCTTTCAAGTTTCAAACATTACATTCTCCACACACACAAAAAAAAAAAAAAAAAAAAAAAAAAAAAAAAAAAAAAAAAAATCCCACAAAGTTTCAAACATTAAATTGAATAGAGAGGTTGATAGTGATTTGTGGCTATGGAGGATTATTGGTTGGTGTTCATATTGATGTGGTCATAAGCCTGTAATGGAGACTGCTTTAGGATTTCATCATTTCACAACTATGGGAGTAGAATTTGAGTTCCAGCCAAGGGGTTAATTGGTGGGTTGAGTGCTTAGAGGTATGGGTTTTTAGAGATTTTGTGGGTGTGGGTGTGTGTTTTATACCTTTATTTATTTATTTATTTATTTTATTCTCTCGCCCGCTCCAAGCTACGCACTCTCTCCAGGGAGGAGGAAGCTGAACTTTCAAGAAGCACAAAAAAGGTGAAGGACTTACATCACGCAGATTTTCATGAAGTCTCAAGTGAGAATGGGTATTCTCCATGAAGCAATAATGACGGGGTTCTGCCCAGCAAATCCTTTAAGGACAAGTTGGTAGGAATATCCT
>NW_027070551.1:77878-80763 GCF_002906115.3 Quercus suber | reverse complement strand
CTAACTCCAACCGATGATGGTGCTGACTCCATTGTTTATTTTCCCATTACATTGTGATTTCTCCTACCTCACACTCTTTTCTAGGGGAAATTATTACATAATCCTAGAGTATAAGGTTAACGTACTGATCTTATACTCCGAACCAATAGAAATAAAGCATGTCATAAAAAATGGATGACAGAAGCATACTTGCCACATCATTCCAAAACCTTGGCATCTTAACTAGAATTGTCTATGGGTCAGTTTTGGACTAAACTTGGAATCGACCCTCTTAGGTTAGGTGAAAGATATCAAGACTCACAACCGACCGCCAATCACCGCAAGTATTTGGCTTGGGCGGACAATCAGTTTGTTCGGGTTAAACTAATTAAGGAGTGGCGGTGGCGGTGATCTTTAGATCTTTGCCAGATCTAAGCAAAGGAGAGCAAGACGTCGTCGGAACAGAATAGATAAGAGCACGACATCGCTAGATTTGAGCTGAGGAGAGCACTACATGGCCAGAGTTGAGCAAATCTATCCAAACATGGCAAAATCTAAGCTGATTTGAGCCAAATTTGGCCGATTCTAAGCAGATTTTAGAAGAGGAAACCCCACTCAACCCGCCGAAGTCAGTTTTGGAGGGCTAAGACCCAAAGCTAACTGCCAGAGGAGTCGGATTAGGCTGCGATGGGTCGGTTTTCAAGGTTGCTTAAACAACCCTAATCTTAACCCCTACTTGGAAAATTCAAATAGTCATATAGGATTTTTGGTTCAATGAAGTTTTCATTTTTCAATAAGCTCAATACCTTGCCGTTCTTAAAGATTATAGCATCTTAAATATGATAGGCGATAAGATTCACCGTGTTCAAAGGAGGAGATTCAAAAAGAACAAAATCCAAAGCTTGATCAGAGAAGATCCTTGTCAAGGCGATCGTTTGTTGGCTCCCCGCTGAAGCATACAATAGATAAGAAACATGCAGCCACAAATTAAAGATTTAGCCCAGGTTTTCCATAAAGATAAGGGAATTGACTAGATTAAACACAACTTTGGTCTTGGATTCTCATGTTCACAGCGAGTTGCAAACCGTCTCTAGAGCCCACTGTTGGTCATGATGCATAAGATCCCAACAAACTAGTGAAGCCAGTGTGATCTCTGACGTCCAAGGTATATCAAACTGAATTCTTCAGCCCCGGTCACATATATCTGTGTGAACCATATCTTCATTTACGTGCTAGCCTTGGATTCGATTGCAACATAACCACAGCGACCAGATTATTTTTTAAATCTTACTTTGCATCTGTAATTTTACTACGAGATGGTGCAACATATTATGTTTGCAGCGAATCAGTTGTACCTAATCCATGCCAACTCTTTTGCTTCAATTTCCAAGGTTTCACATGTGAGTATGCTTCACATACTTCAAATGCTCTGAAAGCTTTGACTCCGACAAAAATAGACCTAGCAAGGCTAAACCACGCACCATTGCAAAGTAAAGAACGCAATTTAAGGACTGAATCCAAAAGCATACATGACTGATCAATAGAGAATACACATGCACAACTTACTATCAAATATAGGAACAAACCAAGAGACTTCAGTTCAATACACATCGTCTCCCATAATGCAAAGACATTAAATATTTTGTAGACCTGTCATTGGAGTCTTCAAAGGATAAAGTTGAATTTACAGATTCTAACAGTCTAGGCAGCCAAACTGCATCCCTTACTTGCTTCAAGGTTTGTGCATGCAACAAGTTCTGCCCCAAGCATGATATGTCAATCTGTATTGAATAAGGAATAAGGGGAAAAACATACAAATAAACTTAAAATATATATCTTAACAAGATACCATGTTGTTGATCTAAACACTTTTTTTTGCTGAATTGATCTAAACACTTGAACACTTTCGGTTCAGTCGTGGACTGAGAGAAAAAATAAAATAAAAATAATGTAATCTTAAAGCAATTAATAATTAAACTAATCTTAAAAACTGCTAGACCAGGATAAACAAGAACTATGAATAAGGCTGCTAATAAAAATTTTAGCTACTATATAATATATATGACGTCATAGAAATAGAAAGGAATCAGTCATCAGTTAAAAAGTTGAATGTGTAAAAGAGTATGAAGCATAAAGGAACTCGAAGATTGCTTTAGCCAAGGAAAAGAGAAACTTAAAAGCTGACTGATGCATGATTCTGCGCACAGCTTGCTATGAGATTGAGAGACCAATAGCGGCCCAGTGCAATTCCTAATGTTGTGAACTTAACAGAAGCTTATAACCCTGAAAACTGAACTGCTGTAGTTGTACCTTTAAAGTCCACTTGTAATTAAAGAATCAACCTTCAATTTATAGTTTTCCTTATTGAAGATCTCAACATGGTCATCCTTTGATGTTCACTAAAAGTCTAAATAAAGGAAAATAGCCAAGAGTGCTAAACCATCTCAAACATATGGATAGTGTATACAATAATTTCACAGCTAAACTGAATCAGCTCTAAATCAAGAGTCATTACTACATGATTCTGCTATCAAACTCCAAATTAGGCTGGATAATTGAAAACTGATAATTACAAGTTTTTCATATAGTCTATTCTTTACCATGTGGCCTTATATATATATATATATATATGTATAATCAAGTGGGGCATCTGAAGAAGAAAGAAGCATAAGTAGAACAATATGGATTAAAAGTCTCTACAATAGACCAAGCCAAAATCTTACAAAAGTTAGTATACAAAGAGAGAACCTGCGTATTTAAGTAAGGAATGTCCAGTGTTGAACTGAACCATTGAACACCAATCCAAAATAACATACGTGTAGGCCAAACATTTCGGGTGTCATAATTCATCTTAACTAGATAGACATCTAATTATTTGGCTGTGGCCTCCTGTCAACCATGAAAGA
>NW_027070551.1:67668-77282 GCF_002906115.3 Quercus suber | reverse complement strand
TCCCCTTGTAAATTCCTTGCCACAAGGTGTTGTTGTGAAATGACACCTTCATTAAAGGAGATTTCCTATGGACCAATACCTTAGTGACATTTATCACTATATTCATGCATTTCTCTTTGACAAGCGGTCCCGTGCACATGAAGGTTTCTTCTTTGTAGATCTTTAAACTTTGCTTGAATTCTTGAGCCTTCAATGTTCTTCAATCTCAAGTCTCATTAGTTCTTTGAATCTTAGAATGTTCTTGTATCCTCAATACCTTATTTGATTCTAAAACCATTAAAATTGTTGGCACTTGCATCTTGGATAAAAACAAGTCCAAATATAATATTGTCCTTCAACTCTATCCTCTATTATAAAACATCCGGAAAGTGAGAAATCCAAAATTATAATCTTTGCCTCCCCCTCTATTCTCTATTACAAAAACATCCATGGAAGTGAGAAATATAGCTCCAAATCCGAAAGATTCCCAAATATTGTCCTCCTCTATAAAGCCCCTACGACGCAACACAAATATAGCTCACTCTTGTTCCGTTTTGAGCCCCCAATGACTTCATTTTCTCTGGCTTCACTTCGTTCCACCCAATCATCCTCTACCTCTTCTCCTCCAAACGGGTGACTACATAGCTTAATATATCTTATTAACAATTCTCTAATATACATATATAAATTCGTTCGTTCCAGTATTTCAACAATCAATTTTCTCTTTGTACTGCAGGGAACAAATGTCATTGCTTAATTCAGCATTAAACTTGCTGCTCAAATACTTGTTGGTCATCCTCATCATCACACTCGTTCTCGCACTTCACAGGTTTTTAACTAACAACTCTCTACTGCAACTGCTACCCAAATCCTTCCTGGCGGTAACCTTGCTGTAAGCGATGGTTACCAAACAGCACAGCCAAGGCAATATTCAAATGATAGCTCTGAGCATCGACTCTGTTAACCCTCCAATATAATACCAACTATGTAGTTTCACATCATTTGAAGCTTCCATTATGAATAAGTTGAAAGAGAATGTGCATTGCTCTGTTTTGTTGGTTTGTTTGAATTACCGATTACGTGGTTATGTAGTCTGTGTGTGAGTTTGCTATATATTATATACTGTATATGTTGTGTAAATCTGTTCCAGTCCAATACTTGTTGAGGGTTATGAAATTTGGAAAAAAAAAATGTTTGGGTTTTCTGATTGTTTTAGTACAAAGTCATGCTTTTCTTTTCCTCCAAAACTAATTGAGATTATGAATAATAGCGTGGATCTCCGCTTTCTTCATTCTGTTGCCCGTTGGAAGTTTCCATATGGGGAAATTATTTGAGCCCAAACCAAATCTTCCGTTTTGGGCATAAATGAATATGGATTTTTTTGAAAGGCCAAATCAACATGGAGAGGTCACTTTTTTTCATCATCTTTTATGGGAAATTTTTTTCAGTTGTTTTCCTAAACTCCAATCAGAGATCTGGAATTAATTTCAAATTTTTCCCCTAACAAATTAAAAGGACCAAATAAATTTATTATTTGGACATGTTTGTCTTGTCCATTGAGCCATCTTTCCCTTATCTTATATGGTAGACAGAGTTTTGCACCACATGCACATATTTTCAAGCTTCTTTGGACTAATTTAGCTTAGGCAAGGTATTAATATCTAAAATATTTATTTTCCAAAAAATAATAGGGGAAGAGGCGTTGGGGCACGGGGCCACCATTGTTCTTTGGAATTAAAATCATATTTTAATCAAAGCAAAAGGAATACTTACCAATTTGTTGCAATTTATTTTGTCCACTCTAAACCTAGTTAGAAAGAGATAAGATTCATGCCAAACTCAACTCCAAACTTTTTTTTTTTAAAGAAAGTTTCAACTTATAGCGTCTGCTTCTGATAATACTCTTAGCTCTAAACCTAGTTAGAAAAAGATAACATTCATGTCATACTCAACAGAGATTCCTTGCACACTAAGTTATTGGTCTCATTTTTTATAGATATAATTGAATTTTAACATATTTTATAGATATAATCAAATTTTAAAATATGAGTATATGACGTCCCACTCCATCTGATGATTGCATTTATTATGAAGGTAAGACACTAATAGATTAAAAATGCAAAATTGTCCAAACTTTTACACCAATTAAAACTTTCACATGCTTAAAAAGGGGTAACATAGACATTCACATTAGCTCAAATGCTAAAAAAAAAATTTGTCCATCAGATTTATAAATTGGGCAACATGTGAGCTGGAAAGAATAAATAATCTTGGAAGATATCATATGAGTCAATGAAAATTGAAGGAATAGACATAGAAAACATTTAGTTTGCAACTCGATTCAAGCAACTGTAAAAAAGTTGGTAATCAGGCTTCTATGTATTTTGAGCCTTAGTATGCTCCTGTTATCTCTAAGTTTCCTTGTGTGGTATAAAAAAAAAAGATTTATTGAGTTTTTTCACACATTTTCCTTGTCTTTGTGTTGTGGCGGGCCCAGTCGACATTAGTGAAAATGCCATGTGATAGAAGGTGTGAAAATTTTATAAAATGTTTAGTAACCCTAGCACGTCTATAGTCAACGTGTTTTAAAGCATTTTATTATTGTTAAATTAAATACTTTCGTTTCTCAGAAAAATTTTTTTTAATATTTTCTCTTCTTCTCCTTCTTCTTCTTTTTTTTTTTTTTTTTGGGGGGGAAATGATTGTTAATACTTGTGTTACATTGAAAAGGTTACATCAACATGCATATTATAAAGTTTCCGATCAAGTCAAGTACCATTTAAATTTAAGCATGGTGCAAGATCAATATATATAGAGGGAGTTGAAGTTAGGCAAAAATTATACTGTTGATCAACTAAATCTTTTAATTGGGAAATGTTAGGAATATGAAATAATTTTTGTAATCCCTTTAGTTAGGTAGTTAGCTAGTTGGTTGAGATTAGGATTAGGATTAGGATGAGTTAGTTAGTATTTAAGCACATGTAGCTCATTTAACACATAGCTTAATTCGTAGAGCACGTGTTAAATTAACTAGCCAATTATCTTGAGCCATGTGGGCCAATGACATTAGAGTTAGTCTCCTATAAATACATGATTGTAATTCAACATTAGATATCAATTGAATAATAAACCAATTTCTTAGTGCATTAGTCTCTCTCTCTCTCTCTCTCTCTCTCTCTCTAGAGGGTGACTACCTCGAATTAAGTCAATTTTCCTATAATTCCCATCAACCCCCCTACAATTCATACCCATCCCCATTAGGAACCTCTAGGTTCCTTACATGGGTGGTGTGACTATGTTGCTCAGCAGAGGTGGGTGGTGTGACTGGGAAGCTAAACAGTGGTGGTGGTAGTGGTGGGTGGTTAAGAGAGAGTAAGAGAAACAAAGATTAGAGAGAGAAGTGAAAAATATTTTTATATTATTTTTATTTTACTTTATATTATTTTAATGTGTGGTATGGTAAAATAAAAATGGGGATGTTAGGTGTGTTGAAAAATGGTATGATATAAATGATAAAGTAGTTATTGAGATGGTAAAATAAAATTTTTTGTAAAAACTAGATGTGAATGCTCTACTATGTCCGGAGTTGTAGCTAAAAGACATGAAAGCGTTCCTTTCATGAGTGTGTGGCTTACTATGTCACGTTGTGAGAATGTAGCCAAAAGTGAATGTGAGAATGTGTGTGAGAATATGTACTTTATAAGGACATTCTTAGTAGAGTGCTCGACTTTATACGTGGACTTGTGTAAAGTCATTCTTAATTATTTTGCATTTTCTTTTTTACCAAATTATTTTGCATTACGCTTGGGTTTTGTATAGTCATATATAAGTGGTTAATATTCGGGATCTACCCCGTCAATACATTAATGTCACAACCATATATTAACTATTCACCCTTACTATATCTATCTTACGTGGGATTCAATCATTTAACTAACTAGGTAACTTACAAGTTAATTTAAAAACCATAATATTTATTCATGACTAGTGTTTTTTATCATCAAACCATGCCTACATATAAATATATATATATATATATATATAATTTTGTATGCTCATATATCTATTACATATAATGCATAGTATTTTAAATCAATTCTGTTATATATATATATATATATATAATTTTGTATGCTCATATATCTATTACATATAATGCATAGTATTTTAAATCAATTCTGGAGTTTTCTCTGCTCCTATAAAGTGATAATTTTGAACCATTTAACTTGCTTCTAGTTTATCTCCCTCAACAACAAAAGAAAATTCCAATAATTATAATTGGTTTGTCTCTCAAAATTATTCTCAATTTGTTTTTAAGAGACTTATGTATGGCATACTACCTTATCAATAAAAAAAGTACAATAGAAAATAATATGACTACAATGTACAAGATGTGCTTTTTCCGAGTCTAGTTAACATGTGATTTAGGACAATTGTTATTAAAGCATTTTAGGAAAGTTTTGACATCACTTTTTTGCCGTAAAAAAGTTAATTTTTTTTTTCTTTTCCCATAAAAGTTTCTAAAAAAATTTCCTAAACCAATATCTTATATAGGACATCCATTAACATTTCATTATTATTTCACACACTTTTTTTTTTTTTATAGATAAAAGATAGAAAATTTGTTCACACTCTTAATGTGAAATAAAATATTTCACATAATGTTCATAGTCTTATACAAGATGTACATAATTTACACATAATATAAAAGAGTGTGAACACTATTAGATGTGAAATTATTGGACTGTGAGTTGTGACACTCAACCTCAAAACCAATTGGTGATAAAGAAGACACACTTGTTAAAATGATGATTATGTTATTCCACCTTAAAACCAATTAGTGATGAGAAAGGAAAACTCAAGTTTTTTATGGAATTTAAAATTGCAACTCGCATACCTATTTTTAAAGTAATCATAAGGGAAGCCCATATTATACTCTCTCCCATAAGAAGCAATCAAAGCCTAATTACAAAATAAAGAATACTCTATTTTCCAATTTCTTAATACTTTTTGAGAATCAAAATTATAGATTGAAATGAAAAATGAAAAAAACAAGAGAGAGAGAGAGAGAGAGAGAGAGAGAGAGAGAGAGAGAGAGAGCCTTTAGATCTTGCCAGCCTGATGGACAAGATCAAACAAAACTGCTTAAAATATTAGGGTACCGTAAGCAAGAAGCTGAGCTGTATCAACAACAAATAGAAAGATCACTACAAGCATTATATTAGTCTAAACTAAAAATCAGTAAAGCAAAACACCACTAATGATCATCCTTATCAATCAAATTCCATATAAAATTAACAAAGCAACAATTATGTTTGGGTTTAATTACTACAATTCCCATTCACTATTAAATCTGTAGATTTTATTTTTTGGTTGAGGAATGGTTTGCAAAGTTAAATTACAAAGACAATTAATTCATAAAATCTTATATGTTGGAGGTTCTCGTTCAAGAACAACAAGTAAAAACGAGACCCCAGGAACTGAGTTTTGAATCTCTCTATAGAAAGTTCCGGTTCAACAAACATCCTCCTATCCCTTCCCTCCTTACATGCCATATTAAAACCAGAAGGGGCAACATTCCAAGCTTTATTCCTGAAGTCTTGGAGCTTCTTTGTCAACAATAAAAAAATCTTTTCATCTTATTCAGCATCACTCACTTCACTACAAAAGCTACAAATAGCTACTGCACAATGCAATAGCAAATGGTCCACATTTTCACCACTTCTTTTACACAAAATACACCTGTTTCCCATCACCATACCAGTTTTGATAAGATTATCCATAGTTAGAATTTTCCCTAGGCCGCGATGCATACAAAGAAAGCTACCTTCATAGGAATTCTTACTTTCCAGACTGCCTTCAAAGGAAAATCAGAGTAAGCAACACCACATAAAATATCTAACATTCAAACACTTATTAAGTCTCCAATGCTATCTTTCATACCTACTTAATTCCGCGCTGAGTATACCAATTCAAAATACTTACACCTAAGTAAATCACAAAATCTTCAAAATGAGGACCGCAACATATTTGTCCTTCCTAGTCCTTCTCAAAAGGCTTATAATATCACAAATTGCTATCAAAATCTCTGTAAAAAAGTTGGCAAGAAAGATTTTGAGGAAAAACAAGATTAAATACCAAAATATTCAAGAATTGTGGTCAAGTTTCGATGTGGGGCCTTCTTGGCACCTTTCATGGGCTACTTTATTTATTATTTAGTCTTGGTATAAAGTTTCTTTAGGTTCAATAGTTTTTTTTTTTGATAAGTAATGAGAATTATATTAAACTTGAAGAAAAGGTGAAAACATCAAATACAAGGTGTTCATGATGGTGAACACAAAAAGCAGCAAACAAAGACAGCAGAGAAACTAATCTTAAGGGGCACATCTAAGGGAAGTAAGAAACTCCCGAATAAAAGAACAGTTTGAGGAACCCCAACACCTAGCCCATACAAAAAGAGTACTTTGGTTGAGGGCTTGTAACTAATCAAGCGATTTTTCTAAAGCCTCAAAAGAGCGCCTATTTCTTTCCATCCAAATAGCCCACATCAAGCAGCCAGGAACCATATTCCATATATCCGAAGAAAATTTCCCAAGCCAATTGTTCCAACAAAACACCAAACTCTCCATTGAACCTGGCATGACCCATTGAATCCCAAAAACTTGTAACATTCGCACCCACAAAGAGTAAGCAACAGGACAATGAATGAGAAAATGGTCCACAAATTTTGCAGAACAATAGCACATATAGCACCTATTTGCCAATGGGAGGCGTCGGAGCATCAAATTATCCAAGGTAAGTATCTGACCATGGGCTGCGGTCCACAAGAAGAAAGCCACCCTTTTAGGAACCTTAACTTTCCAAATCCCCTTCCAAGGGAAACTAGAGAGAGAAGTACCCCTAATCTTATTATAAAAAGACCGAATATCGAACTTGCCATTCCTTTTAAGACACCAATGGGGACTATCACGCCCAATACCTCTAGGAATCCGAGATTGAATGAAATTTAGGAAGGAGAAAGTAGCTTCTAATTCCCTCTCATGAAAATTCCTATAGAATCTCAAGTTCCAAAACTAGTACCCCCGTCCTCTTGATGACCCAACAAATCCAAAATGTAGGCTTATGAGAACACGCATACAACTAGGGATAGAGCATTTTGAGAGAGGTGTCCCCAACCCACCTATCATGCCAAAAAAGGGTGCGGGAGCCATCCCCCACCACAAGAGTCAAATGATTGGAGAACCTCTCCCAACCATCATTAATACCACGCCAAAGACCACACCCATGGGCTCTTCTTCATACTTTAGTATTCCACCTCCCTTGACCCTCTCCATATTTGGTGGCAATAACCCTACGCCAAACATGCGTTCCTTCTTGGCCAAACCTCCATAACCATTTCCCTAAAAGGGCTTGGTTAAAGTGAACTAAATTCCTGACCCCCAAACCACCCGACTCTAGAGGTGAAACACACCTTCTCCCAGGCCACCAAAGAATGTTTAAAACACTCCTTTGAAGAACCCCACAAAAAGTTCCTCTGGATACGCTCCAATCTGTCAGCCACAGCTACAGGGATGGTAAATAAGGAAAGATAGTATGTAGGAAGACTAGAGAGGGTACTCTTCAAGAGTGTAAGTCTACCACCCTTAGACAAATATAGACACTTCCAACCAGAAAGCTTCTTCTCCATTTTTTCCAAAATAGGATTCCAAATGGATGCAGTTTTGAACGAGGTGCCCAAAGGCATTCCCAAGTATGGGAACGAGTCTTATTTTATTTTGAACAAGTCTTATTTTATTTTTTGAGCCCTTTTTCTATTTGGTTTAGAAGTTCTTAATTAGTTATATATATATATATATAAGAATAAAAATTACTTATAAAAAAATGCACCAGACAGCATATGGGATATTTACTGTAGCCACAATAAGGTTCAAGAGAAGGCACGAGAATAGTGAAATCCAAAATATTAGAAGCTGAATGTCCGCATAAATGAGCCCATCCAACCGAACAAAGTATATAAAAATTGGAGTTTCACATACATCACAGATTGATCCAAGCCTTTAAAAGTCCTTGCATTCCTCTCCTTTTATATTGGTTTTCTTTGTTATTAGGGATCCTAGGAGTAGTATTGACAACAACCTATAAAAGAGTCTTGTATCAATAAAGGAAAGACAGTGAGACTGATTTTAATAAAACTCCAGGCGCTTCTTTTAAGCCTTTGAGGGTGTGATTGCCTTCTCCTACCCAAGTGTGATTGCTTAGCAAAACCTAGATGTGATTGCCTAGTATTTATCTGCCTCTTCTCATTCAATTCACTGCTTTAATACCAAACAGCCATCAAACATATTAAAAAAAGACCCAATCTTTTTAATTACCTAAACCTACATAACATGAAACCCTATTCAGGACTTCAAGATCTGATCACAAATTCTAATTTAGTGCTGAATCCCTAGAGATCCTACATCAAAATTGGTATCAGATTTCATTCAAGCTTTTGTCCAGCATCAATTTTAATCTGTATATATATTCCATGGCACTTGCCCTCCTCACTCTTCTTTGCTTTAAGGTTTTACTTCTAAGGTTAGGGCACAAAACACCATCCATGATTATAAAGGTTTCATATCCACTTGCAAATTTGACACTTTTCAGCGAAAACACAGTGATAAAAAAATAATAAATTTAATTTCAAATGCTTGTCAACAACTCTCGAACATCTCTTTGTGAGGGCATGTCAATCAAATGGACAAGATGATGAAGATTACAATTTCAAAGAGAGAACAATCACAATCATTTTCATATAAAAATTTGTAACCAACTTGAGCTAATATTTTTCTATTAAAAAAATCTTTTGTCATATTTTTTACTTGTTATCTTTTGTCATTTTTTTCTGGACTTTTTGATAACAATTGTGTAAAGACAGGAAAAATAAACAGAAATTTCCTTAGAATTAAACAGTTTCATACTCTGGATTCAAAATTTAAAACAATAATATATATAAATAAAATAGAATCTCTTCAGAATAAAGGACTGCATATAAGTAGTTGATCTTAAAATATTCTCTAACTTAACGAGAAAAAAAGATTACCTTTAGACTGTAAAAAGAGTTTCTCCACATTCACTAGTAGGAGAAGTAATCAAAGACCGCATATTTAACAGCCTTTGACAAGATTTAACCACATCTGTATTATAATGCTGTACTTCTCCAGCAGATACATTCTAAGTCTAAAACGATCATTCTGGCAGTTCTCCACCAATGCAAATGCATACTGTTGTGGAGTCCTTGTACCATCTTGAAACTGCAATAAGCACACTCAATCAATGAGAGCCCAAGCATTATAATTAATTTCAGTTACCATATATAAAGCTACCTTTCGGTTACCAGAGTTCAAGAGAAGAAGAGGAAAACACAAAATTCGAACCAATATTTCAGTTTATCTGATTATCTTGCATTATATTCTGCAATCAACCAAACTAACTAGTTGATTTTTTTTTTTTTTTTATTTTTTGCAGAATTAACCTTGCCGTGGCCCAAGATTAATTTTTCCTTTTTTCAAAAATTTTCTAAGAAACAAAACATGCATAATATCACCCAAATACATTGTTTCCCAATGTGCCTCCCTCCAAACCCCCCCCCCCCC
>NW_027070551.1:0-63193 GCF_002906115.3 Quercus suber | reverse complement strand
TGATTTTTTTTTTTTTTTTTTTTTTTTTTTTTTTTTTTTTGAGGAGGAAAACGGTATGAAGTTTGTAAGTTTTACTATATTGAAATACAAATTATGACTGATAATCAAAATCAAAATCAAATTTTATTTTAGATTTCTTGGTTTTTGGAAATACAATTTAGTTGGAGTATAATTTAATTTAACTTTTTGTTTTTTTATACAAGATAGAATTTCTACTCTAGCCTGATCTAAGTGTATATATGTGTAAAGCTCTATCTTAGAGACTTAAACTCCGGCCCTTACCCCTGCACCCACAAGCTTTAATACTTGTGGAGTGACCATTGAGTTAAGGGTGCGCGGTGATAATTTAACTTTTTGTTAGGAACTCGATGGTTCCTAATGGAGACGAATAGGAATTATAGATAAATTGACTTAATTTGAGATAGTCACCCTCCATAGAGAAAGAAAGATATTAAGAGAGAGAGAGATGCACTAATACACTAAGCAATTAGTTTATTCGTATTTATAGAACAATAAAACTATTCTATTCACATGGCTTTATTCTAATGGTCCTATTATTCCTCATGTGCATTAATAATTCCAACATATATTAAATATAATTAACATGCTTGGGATTGTAACTAACCAACCAACTAACTAACTAAATGCATTCTAGACCCAAATGTGGGTTCCTAACACTTTTTTTAATCTTATTTTTTGAAACTTAGGTATTTGGTTTTACCTAAAGTAATCTATATTGACAATTAATAATATATAAACTATTTTAATAATAAATTATGAGAGTGTATCCACTTGTCGTAGAGAGAATAAATATTAAATCTTATTTTAAATTTTCTTGAATTTTTGGTAATAAGATAAACTTAGGTAATAGAGTTTACGCTACTGTCAAGCACAGATTAATTAAAAAGTTTATGTTAAAGAAAAAATTGTTTTACAAATATTAGCAAAATTATCTAAATAATTAGTGCGTTATTTGAAACTTTAATAGTGTATCTTATGGCCATATTTTGAAGGGGGGAAAAAATCTACAAGCCAATGCAAGCAAAGCCCAATTTTGTTGGTCCCATCACACATATTTCGTAATATTTTATTCTTTTATGATATTTTATTCTTTTATGTATGGCTCAAACTCATGCAACCTTAACGGGGGGAAGAATGTGGTTTGGAGGGTGAGATTAGACCTATTTGGGCATTTCCATAGACCTAACGTATGGATTTTGCTAAGTAGGTTGGATCCACATAGAGCATCCACAATAATGGAGCTAAAAATTTAGCTATTTGGCACCTCCAAATGTCACCTTATCAATTTTTCCTCTTCACATCCAACATCAATGGATCTATACTTTTAGCTATTTGATTAAAATAATAATAAAAACATCCACCACAACCGCATTAAAACCAAAACAAACACAACCACCAAATTATGGTGCCTTGGATCCACCCTCAAAACCCAACAGATTTGAGCTTGATTTTATAACCAAATGCAAATCATGACCCAATTTTGGCGACGCATTGATTTTATACCTAGCAGCAATTGATTGAGAGAGAGAAGAAACAAGACCAAGAGGCATAAAAACCACCATCAAACCTAGACCACCGTCGAACCAAACCAGTCACCACTGCACTTACCATCAGAACCCACCACAAGCATCGCATGAACATAAAAAAATAAACATAGACCCATCAACCACTGAACCCACCACCAGAAACCATCACTCCCACTGCAAAAATCAACACAAACCCTGCACTCATTGCACAAATCAAACCAAAAACCCATCAACCATTGCACCTACCGCACAAATCAATGCAAATATCAACCATTGCCGGTGACGTTGAGCTTCGGGTGGGCCGGCGGTGGTGAGACAAAGAGGTGAGATAGATGAGAGTTTGAGAGTTGAGAGGGAGAGTTGAGACAGACGGGTGGATAAAAGAAATAGAAAAAGAAGAATGAACAAATAATATTTTATACGGAGGGAGAATAAAAAAATAATTTTTTTTAGCTTTAAGCTATAGTGCATAGCTATATACAGCCATGCACGGTAGCAATGTAGGTAAAAAATTTACCTATACCACCACTATTGCAACACTCTTTTTGTATATAGCGGTGCTAAAAATAATTTTTTAACTTTTTAGCACTACTATTATGGATGCTCTTACAAAATTTGAGGATCCATTAAGGAAGTCTCTGTAAGTTACATGTTGGTCACTTTCACATAAATGGAACCATTTATGCTCTAGACTATGGTGATGAAGTAATGCACGGTTGAACTCTCTTAGGCCTTAGCCCATAAAAAGCTTCATTTATTGACTTCTAAAGAGGTTTATCACATCTAGCAGCTTCCCTAGGTGCTGTTTTAACTCAGAAAATGCAGCCAATAAAGTTTAGTCAATAAATTTCCTTAACCATGACTAAACTAGTTATTTTCTTAGTTTCTTTACCTGAGTTAAAACAAAACTGAAGTTTACCCTTTGTTTGACACGGCAGTCAGTAGCCTCAACCATTTTCAAATCAAACCATAAGGACATCCCAAACCAGCTATAAAACCTCACATCAAGTCTTGTATAAAAAATTCTCGTTCACTCCTTCAACGGCCATACCCATGTCACTAAAAAACCTCATGAGCAACTTAAGAGTAGTAGAATATTAAGACATTGGTGTGAACGCGATAATAAATTTGAGTCCCTCGTCTCTCACTTGCCACATCTCTTAAATTTTTCATCTTGCTCATTGAAAATTCGGGTGCAAAACCATGTCCCCAACAATTTAGTATTAGGGTTTTTGCACTTAGTTTTATGAATTTTTGTCAAAACTTCCCATATATGTTTTTTTGGTCACCAGATGTATATGCAAAGACCAACCTTAACATAGCCTTGAGGTTGCTATGCATGAATGAGCCTTGTGTACATAATTTTACACATTGTCCCCTAATCAATTGAAATGCACAATTAATTTCCTAAAGTTATAACTATGTTTTAGTGTCTTTCTTGTTGTCTGTTTTAGTGTTAAGTAGGATGAAATTAAGTATTGAGAGTCCAATTTTTTCCATCTCCAAAACAGACACTATAAGAATAAATTGACTTTGTTTTGTGGCAAGTTTCAATTGACTTTTTTTTTCGCATGGGAAAAGCACTTGATTTTGAATACCCTCCGTAGAGTTCTTGATCGAGCTCCAAATAAATCTTTCCATGGTTAGGATTCATATTATCAACAACATTTCCATCCACTTTCAAATTTCCCAAGGAAGAGAAATTACTAATTAGTATAGATAAAGCCACATGCACTCCCTAGTATAGAATAGCTAGTTTCATATTTTGGTTTTGTGTGTTGGTCACGAGTTGAAATTGACTCCCACACCATAAGTTTGGAATATATAATGCTTTATTTTAATAAATTCTTAAAAATTGAAATATTTTGCCAAGAAAATTTATGTTAAAAAAGAAATGAACTATTCCCCATAGCCACGAGTACAATGCCCATTTTTTTTCTGGTAATAGTACTGTTGCCATCTAAGATATGGTGTTGATAAGGAAGAATACAAGAGTGATATTTTGGTATTATTTCCATTAATTGTTCTCTTTTCCATTTTCTTGAAACTCTTTTTAGCTAGCATGTTAAATTGAAGAGTAATATTAGAGATACAAACTTTTTTACAAAAAAATTTACAAACTGCTGACGTGGTGAGTAATTACTAGTAAATGAAAAAGTAATGTTAATGGTGGTCCTCGATGAAAACCAATAAAAAGTTGACCAAATTAACAATTTGTAAAAATGTTGTAAAATAGTTTATCATTATAGTACTGCTCTAAATTGAAAAACTTTTTTTTTGATGACCAACAGAAGCTTTTATTAAAAACTAAAACATAAATCAGATACAATTAAGAAGAACCAAAATGAGTTTGCTCCAATAAGATAATATCCATAAAAGGGCTTGGAGCGGAGCCTACAACAAAACAAACAGAAAAATTATGTTTTGTTTGAATACCGCTCATTGTTGAAAATTTATTACTTAAAATACTATAGTAAAATAATTTTTAAATATATAAATAGTACCATAAAACCTAATTTTAAAGCAAAATTTACATTTTTTTATACTTGCATATCCTGTAAACAGTACACATTATCTGGAAAAAAAAACTCCAAATGCAGACCACCCTGTTTTCAGTGCAATCAAACTCACACTTTTAAAACAACGGAAGGCTAAAACGTGGGCTGCTTTGTTTCCTTTTCTAGGAATCCATTTGAAAACCATGGAACAGACTATGTGAAGCCCAACTGAGAGTATCAGCAAATACAATTGAAATTCTCCAAGGCACTTCATTAGTAGGGGATGGAAGAGCTTCTATACAAGCTTTGACATCGCTTTTTATAACAACCATTGCAACCATGGCCAGCCACCACTTGAGCCTCCCAATAAATTGCCTCAGCCTCTGCTTGGAGAGAGAAGTTGGTTTCTACTAGTTTCGTCAGAGCAAAAACCAAATCCCTTCTCCAATCCCTCGCTACTTAGAAAATGAAAGAATGGTGTAACCCCACAGCTGCGTCACAGTTTATCTTGATGGATCCATGATCTGGCCTAACCCAAATAACATCAACTCTCTTGGGATTTACTAAGGACACAAAGGAGAATGCAAAAAGATATTCTTGAAATTTATTCTTGATTGGGCAGAATTCTTTTCCATCATGAATAACTTGGATTCGATCTGGCAAACCAGAGCTGCTCCATAACCAATGCCCCAAATAGAATGAGCTCTTCCTTGACAATGGAACCTCAAATATTTGCTAGTGGGGATAAGAGAGAGCTTATGAACTGGGCTGAGCTGGTAAAGTGCATTCCATCTGGTCAAAACCCACAAGGATTTCCTGCCCAAAGAAATATGGTCACTTGGTAGAAAACAAAAATATGTAAGGAAGATTCAAGAGATGAACCACAAAGAGGGCAGCTTGAAACCAAGGATGGGAAGAATCTTATCAATTTGTCCTTAATAGGCAAAATGTCTGAAGCAATTCTCCCCAAGGACATCTTATACCTATTATGGATCTTTGATTTCTAGATTTTGGATTTCACTCGATCCAGTGTTATTTGTTCAGATAAAGCTAGACTCACTCTGTAAGCTGACTTCACTGAGTGCTTCCCATTAACCCACAACCATTTGTCCCTCTGTTGGCTGATTTGACTAGAATTCTCTTGATTGCTTTGACAGTAGCCTCTGGAAATAGTATACCGAGTTTTTGATCATCCCACCTCATTTTATCTGGAGCTAGCAACTGTGATACTGATACAACTAGGCAAGTGGATTGATTTTCAGGTGACAAAGGCACCGGTTTAAAGTTGGAAAGGTCTAGGACTCAAGGATCTTCCCACGTGAGAACGTTCTCACCATTGTTAACTTGCTTGCAAGCTCCAGCCAAGAGAATATACTTTGAAGATTTCATATATACTTTTTTAAGACCAAGAGGCTCATTTTTAAGGATCACCTTGAGCCAATTCCTACCAACCTTATATATAGCAATTAAGGCATGCATACTAGGCCTATGAGGCTTACTTAAAATCTACTAGGCTACTTTAGAGTTTAGAGAGGAGAGCCATATTAAAATTAGAAAAGTGCCTAAAACCAAGGGCCCCAAGGTTTGTAGGCTTGCAAATGAAGTGAGATACCAAGCTAAAGGAGTGTAGTATGTTTGAATCCTTTAAAGACTTCAACCAGAATTTTCTCATCATGCTATGTTGTTAAACTGAAAGACTAATAAATCATCATTTTATTCTAAAATTTTAGGTTTCTAATATTATACTCCCACTTCCAAGATTAACAATATTTTTATATAAAATACCATTTAAAAATTAACTCAAGACTTTCATTTTTCCTTTTAACAACATTATTATTGTTAGGTCGTATTGGAGCCAAGCGATTAGAATAAAACATTGCTAAATTTATCAATGCTCATGGTATCCTCCAGTTTTTGTGTAGGCCAATGTTGTTAAAAAGATTAACTTGGAACTTATATTAATTTAAATCTGGGTTTGTCATTACACTGCAAGAAGGGGGAACAAGAATAATAGCTCTTTTCATTTGTGTCGAACACAAATTACAATTAGTGGGAATTTAATCTTTTTGAATAGTAGAACAAAACAAGCTAAATGCATTCAACTTCTAGTTCAAAGCTATTAAAAACAAAGAGAAACAGTAACTAGTAGGTATATATATAAAACTATATATTTTTACATTGATGCATAAATAACAAAAATCCTGGTTAATTTACAATTAATCCAAGAGTGAGCACTTAGGAGTTAGGAGGAGTCAAAAAAAGATAAAGAAAAAAAAAAGGATATTATTACTTTACATTATAAGGTGTAAACTTCCTCGATCGCCAAGAGTGATAGGGTTGGTGGAGTTGTACAAATCATATATACATCGAAACCTCCTTTTCCTTTGCCATAAAATCTGATCTTCTTCTTCTTCTTCTTCTTCGTCTGCCACGCTTTTATCGTTGAGAAAGACTAATTCTCCATTGGTAGAAGATACATCAACTGTATCGCATTTGTTGCCTTGTTCTGCCGTTTTCCCTTCTTCTTCTTCTTCTTCTTTTTCTTCATCCACGCTATTGTTGTTGGTATCGTCTTGGTCACCGCTTGAGTCTCCGCTCAATTGTATTAGCTGCACAGCCACGTCCATCTCCGACTCTGCGTCTTGGTCATCGCTTGAGTCTCCGCTCAATTGTATTAGCTGCTCAGCCACGTCCATCTCCGACTCTGAAAATTCCATGCCGTTCTGATTCTGATTCTGCTTCTGGGTTCTTCTCTTTTTGAATGTTGATGCTGTTTTCGCCATCTCTTGCCAGCTGAGAAATAAAGATTTTTTTTTTCTTTTGAGAAGGAGAAGTAAAGACTACAGGGACACAATAACGCGCTATATATAAATACACACACACAGAAAAGATAAACTAGGTCGGTTGCATTATTATTTTTTTATTATTAAAATCTTCTTTTTCTTTTTCATAAATATTATTTTTACCCATGAAAAGTATATTAAGATTCTTTTGGGATTTGCTTAGACTCTGTTTGGTAAAATATTTATAATAACGTTTTAAGTTTTATAGAAATATATATAAGTAAAAAAGCATGTAAAAATACATGTTGTGATATTTAAACATCAATTTCGTTATTTAAACACCCTTATCAAATAGGCCTTATTTTGCTAAAATTGAAAGTTTTTTTTTATTAAAAGTAGTGTAAATAAAGATAAAATTTAATTGAAATAATATAATGAAACTTATTAATAGTACCAAAAAGTACAACGAAATCCATAATTAATAGCAAAAATAAATTGGCAAAAATAATTTTTTGTTAAAATTACACTCAATATACATACCCTTTTCTTGTTTTGAAAGTTAACCCAAATTTGGGCTCTGCAACTCAGTAGGTGATTCTGTGATAGTAGATATTATATAATAGATATTTATGACGTGGTTAACAACAACAAGAAATTCTTTTCGGTCTAGGTTTTTCCACAGCTTGTGGGTTTTATTTATTTATTTATTATTTTTTGAGAAGATCCTGTGGGTTTTTCTTAAACAAAGTTTTTTAACCGCGGCGCATATAATTACTTACTACTGCCTGTTGCTATTGATAGCACGTCCACAACTATTGCCTATATATAATGGATTTGATTTTTGTGTGAGGAACAATCTCATATAGGTTTGTGAGAAAGAATAAAAAATAGAGTCTTGGCTTGATCGTGAAGGCTTTGCAAGCTCTATTTTTTGCTATTGAGATTCACCATCATCATCTTCTCTAAGTAGCCATGGTGATGGAATCCGGTTGGGTTAATGGTGGTTTTGTGAATGTTTTTTATTGGGGTTTGGAACGTTGGGAAGTTGAGGAGATTGACTCGTTTAAGTCTTTCGTTTGTGTTTAATAAATAATGTCCATGTGGATTGATATGTTCGGTGGAGTATAGACTATAGAGGAAAATGTAAGTTGGAAAAGAAGATTTGGACATTAAGGAGTAGGAATTCTAATTAAAAACTGCAAAATCCAATCCAATTTATCATAATTGATNGATTAAAAAAAAAAAAAAATTAATTCACTGTTTTATTGGATGTAAAGTGTATATATATTTGATCATTACAAAGAGGGAAGAGAGATGACTTATTTTAATAAATGACTTATTTACTTATTTGTATTGGGGGGGGGTAAAAGCCCAGAGCTACTTAATGGGCCCGGGCGCCCTGTTAAAGACTATTATATTTCCGAGGAACAATAGTGGTTGGAACGCCCATCTGAAGGCAGGAAGCCCAGAAGTAAAGGGGAATATCACCGAAGAGGTCACTGCTGGTCCGAGGACATCCTACTCCTCGGCCATAAATAGCCTTAATCAAACAAACGTGTGAAAGACCCGAATAACCTTCCTAACAATCTCAATGATAATGATAAGATCTGAGTGGATCCGGAGATGATCAGAACTAAAAAAAATATCTGAAGGAAAAGCTGCTACCACCGCATTTAATGCGCTGCAAAGCTTTTCTGCCGCATTTATGTGGAGAAGACCCCTGAACAGTGCAACCTCAGCTACCGCCACTCACAAAGAACTAAAGTAGGCACATGACGTGACATGCACTTGAGTAGGTACGCAAATGAAGAACAAGTGGACGATGAGATGATAGGGGAGGATGCTATATAAAGAAGAAGGGTCCCCGATAATAGGGGATCGAAAGAGAAAAAGAGAAAGAGAGAGAAACTTTACTGTAGACTCTGAATGTTGTAATCACTGTCACTCAATAAAACACCTCTTCGGACATTCATTCATGGAGTTATCTGAGCTTTAGTTCATGTTATCATCACTGCACGTAATCTAGTCAACTGTTCTGTGCTTCATAGCCAGCCCAGCTCTTTCGCCCACTCTCTACAAATTCATTGTTCTGGATTCGTTGGGCCTTTAACCCATATCCTTTGGGCTTGGGCTACAAAAACAGACCCTACATGTATAATGTGAGATAAAAGTTAAAAATTAGCTTATTTAAAAAAAAAAAAAAAGTTAAAACTCATATTACTTGAAATAAAACTATAAAAAAAAATAGTGTGAGACACATAAACAATGAATAATTTAAGCAAAAAGTTAATTTATAATTGATTGACAAACGTACACTTTAAACAATTTTCTTACATCAATAGTACCCTTAAGGCAGTTGGGGTTTGGGGGGTGGGGGGAGGTTGCCAATGCGTAGAAGAGAGTGACAAATTTATGTGGAATGTTTAAACAACAATTGACTTCTTCTTCTTCTTCCTCATTTTTTTTGGGTAACGCATTTGCTTTAGATTACTCATAGAATTTTTGAGCTCCACACAATGTTGTCCATGGTTAGATTTTGCATTATAAGAACAATTTAATGTTTCCTATTCAAATTGCATAGTAGAAGAGAGGTCTCAAATTCTATCTATCACACTCGAAAAATAATCACAAGACCACCACCCATGGTGGTGCATAAAAATATTCTCAATTCCTACAACTTTTTATGACCAACGTCAATGCTAAAGAAGATGATGACCCCAATCAATTCATTGGGACAACCGCATCTACCCACAATTGTCTTCTTGGCCAAATACCCTTCAAACAAACAAACAAACAAAAAACCCAAATTACCGAGATCCTAGCCCGTCCCCATCAGTTAAATTTTATCTTTTATACATCAAAATAATGGATAGAAAACAAAGGAACCCACAAAACCCTCACTTCCGATCTGTACAATGGATTTGATTTTTGTGTGAGGAACAATCTCATATAGGTTTGTGAGAAAGAATAAAAAATTAGAGTCTTGGCTTGATCGTGAAGGCTTTGCAAGCTCTATTTTTTGCTATTGAGATTCACCATCATCATCTTCTCTAAGTAGCCATGGTGATGGAATCCGGTTGGGTTAATGGTGGTTTTGTGAATGTTTTTTATTGGGGTTTGGAACGTTGGGAAGTTGAGGAGATTGACTCGGTTTAAGTCTTTCGTTTGTGTTTAATAAATAATGTCCATGTGGATTGATATGTTCGGTGGAGTATAGACTAAATCCAATCCAGTTTATCATAATTGATTAGTTAACATGTTGGTTAACCATATTCAGAGAAAAAAATAAAAATAAAAATCCCGTGTCCAATGTGGTTTCCCAACACGGCCATATACACACACAGACATATCTTGCGTCCCAAAAGGAGAAGAACCCAGAACCAAAATAA
Organism: Quercus suber; assembly: GCF_002906115.3. Lineage (NCBI taxonomy): Eukaryota > Viridiplantae > Streptophyta > Magnoliopsida > Fagales > Fagaceae > Quercus > Quercus suber. The sequence goes on along the minus strand of NW_027070551.1, from coordinate 52,976 downwards.
GCCCATGAATTTCTCAGTCACGATGTTCGTGGCTGAGCAGCTAATACAACTAGCCTTTGAATCTATCGGTGACCACCATGACCCAGACAACACCAATAGAAATAGAGTGGAAGAAGAAGGGAAAGCAGAATAAGGCAACAAAAGAAATGCAGTTGATGTATCTTCTATCATTGCATAATTAATCTTTCCCAACAATAATAGCGTGAAAAAAGAAGATCAATTGTTTAGGACAAGGAAAAGGGAAGTTTCGATCCATTTATGATTTGTACAACTCTACCAAGCCTATCACTTTCGTAAAGTAATATCTGGCTCCTCCTAGTCTTGACCCTTGGATTCTAAACTATCCTGGAATTATGTTATTTATGCATCGAAGTAAATTGATATATATGTTTATAATTTGATCCTGGTTTTCTAGCTACTCTGTTCCTTCTTTTTTTGAGGTGGGAATAAGCAATTGCCTGTTTGTTTGCTTTGAAGTAGAAGTTGATTGCTTAGTTTATGTTGTTCTGCTTTCCAAAAGATGAAACCCAGTTCCATTTGCACCCAAAAAAAAAAAAAATCAGCCTAATAAGGATATCAAATCTAAGTCAAAGACAAGTCCAATCTTGTTTGGTGGACAAGCAAAATAGTTTACTTTTACTGCCAAGTCAAGTAACCATGGTTTAAATTATAGTTAATTTAGGATTTAACCTTTTATGGTTCATTATTCAATAATATTAGGTTCATTGTAATATAATTTAGTAAATTGAAGATGCATTCATTAATGTTAAATAAAAATGTTCATTGTTTTCCCATATTTAATAAAAAAAAGGCATAGGTCATAGCATTTCTTCGCACCTTATTTTAACCTTCCCATCCTTGCATAAGGTTTTTCCTTGTTAAAAAGCTTATCTTTTTCTAACACAACTCTTACTCAAATTTGCATTGCAATAGGCAAGCTTATAAACCCTGCGGATCTTGGAAAAAGGTGCAACAAAAGAGTATTCTCAAAATGTATTAGATTTAAATATTTTTATTAAATTATGTCTTTTGTACATATATCACTATGTATTGCTGTGGAGTGAAAACTTTGTTATATGTTCTTTTACCTACAACTTATAAAAATAGTTAATACTTTAAAAAGCACAACCTACAAAATTTATATTATACTATATTATATCACATTGCGTGAGTATGCGAATAGAATAAGATAAGTAATAACTAGTAAAACAGTGTAATATAAGCATATTAGAAAATAGACAGAATTTGGCTACAAACTTAATTGTAGCCAATAGCTACAACTTCCACTAAAAAAAAAATAACTTGTCTACATATTTTAAAATTATGGCTGGTTGATTGCATGTTCTTTATATTCTTAACACGCATGTCAAATTTTGTGTCAAATTGGATATTATTTATTATTTGATCCATAAATTTATTGTTTATGCATAATATTATACTACAAAAATTTGAAATTTAAATATCTGATTGATGACATAGTTATTGATTTTTAATATTCTAGAAATTTTGCATGCATGAAGGATATAAGAAGAAAATGTAATCTAATGGTATATTTGTTAAAATTCAAATCCAATAATATCTAATTTTATAAGCATGAAAGATATATGAAGAAAATAATGATGGATATATGAAGAAAATATAATTCAATGATGGATTTGTCAAAAAATTCATATCCAATAATATCTAATTTTGCAAGCATGAATAATATAAGAAAAAAAAATATAATCCAATTGTGTATTTGTTAAAATTTACATTCAATAATATCTAATTTTGCAAGGATAAAGAATAAAAAAAAAATATAATTTAATAGTATATTTATCAAAAATTTACATCCAGTAAAAAAAATATTAGGTAGAGTTATAACTATTAATCACACAACAAAATTTGTAGCCTCCTCCATATTTACACCAACAAATAGGACGTTACTAGGGCTGCGTTTGGTTCGCGTAAAACATTTTCCGGAAAATACATATTTTCCGAAAATGCTATTTTCCGGAAAAGGAAAATGTATTGAGGTTGTTTGGCTGTCTCGGAAATCGTTTTACGGAAAATCAATTCTGGTGTTTGGTTCAGTCAAACATTTTACGAAAAATGCTTTTAGTTTTACGGAAAATCAATTTTTATGTTTGGTTCAGGTAAACATTTTACGGAAAATGAAATCCATTTTTTCCGGAAAATCAATTTTCATGTTTGGTTTGTGAATTAATTTTACGGAAAATATAAAATGCCTTACAAATTTCAACTCCTGCATTATCTAGACAAACCTGTAATAATTAGAAACTAATCATCCACTTCAACATATACCTACATTGCGTATACATATCTGTAACAGTACAAAAATAATCATCCACTTCAACATCAAAAATAATCATTTAAATATACCAATAATATTAATATAAAAATAGCCACATTCATCGTTCACCATTGTCATTACACCTCCATGGTGTACAAAAACGATACCTACTCGTGGTATCTGAATAGTACAAATACATAATTTCGGCAACTGTATTGTCCCAATAATACAAAGTACTATATATATATAATACAATGGTAGGTTAATTCTAGTTCTACAACAAAAGTGAATTCATAAAGCTACCATCACAGTCTACATGAAACAGGCAAGTCAAAGTTGTGAGAAAAAAAAACTATCCAACCACATATTTCGCAGCCTAGCATTCTTGGCCAGAAATCCCCGTGCTACCTTCTCATTTTCACACAGATGGTCAAACGCAGTTGCAAGCATTTCTTCACTATACCCATCCGTCATCATAGCCATAACCTCATTATAAAGAGATGTGTAATCTACCGGCCCCGATTGACTTCTTTAAGAGCCGTAGCTATATCCTTCAACTGATCAGTCAGATCAGTCAACACGCTATCATCAGCAGTAGAAGGTGCACGACCTCTTTTACAGGACTTGGAAATTCCCGACCCAGTTGTGGAGGACTCGACTACATTCTTACCTTTTTCGAGCACATCTTCCTCCACATTATCAGCAACAAATTCAGCACTGTCGCCATTATCTGGCTCATTTTCATAATCTATATAGGACTTTGAAAAGCCACCTGTGGCTGTGTCCTTGCCCACGACAAGAGCTAACTCATCATACATCTCTATTTTCTTGTTTAGAAAATCTGCATACTTTCGATGCGCCTGTAAGGGAGAAAGGAACGTATAATAACAATGCAATAATTACTTCACTCATAAATTCAATATTCAATGCATTATTCATGCCAGTAAACAAAAAAATCTGTTATTACATGAAAAATAAAGTGAGTGTCCATCCTTGTCAAATTAAACATAAAAGGGTAAAATATCATTTTCGTCCCTAAACTATGACAAAAGTTCGTTTTTCATCCCTAAACTTTCAAAAGTTCTATTTTCGTCCCTAAACTATCACAAAAGTTCGTTTTTCGTCCCTAAACTTTCAAAAGTTCTATTTTCGTCCCTAAACTTTTCCAAACGTATTGATTTTCGTCCCTCCCACATCAACACTCTGTCAAGTCACGTCAGCACTCCGTCAGAACTTTTGAAAATTTAGGGACGAAAATAGAACTTTTGAAAGTTTAAGGACGAAAAATGAACTTTTGTCATAGTTTAGGGACGAAAATAGAACTTTTGAAAGTTTAGGGACGAAAAACAAACTTTTGTGATAGTTTAGGGACGAAAATGATATTTTACCCAACATAAAATCATGGTGTGGAATAGATGCTGCATTTAAACATCTAGCTATGGTAGTGTGACATTACTCTAGGACTAAAACTTAATAAATCATGATAAAGTTTACTTCACACCATTATATAATTTACTAAAACTTCATCTAACCTCTAACATTTATTCATAGTTGTCTTCTTTGAAACTATGAATATCTTTTCAAATAAATTCTTTGCCTTCAATTTCCAAACTAAAATTTCAATTTATGGACAAAAACATATATTATCATTTATATTAAGAAAATATAATTGTAAGGCATACCATGACTTCTCTTGGTACGTCTTTGCGTCGCATGTTATCATTTTGAGATTATCATCCTAACCGAAGCCACTCTTCTTTCGAAGTTTCTCAATAGTGGACCACATGGTCCTTAGAGTACGCATCCGATTGTCTACGTAGGAGGGATGGCACTCAACCCTAAATTGGGCACTTATCTCCTTCGCCACAAGAGCGAAGGAGCCTGCCCTAAAGGTGCTAGAGGGCTTGTTGCCCTTTGCAGCCTCTTGTGCAAGTATCCTCAGCATCATTTCATGCATAGGCGGCAGCCACCTAAATTGCTTGCTGGTGCTCATTTTTTCTTTGCCCTTTGACATTACTACATATGAAAATTGTATAGTCAGAGTAGCATTTATTAATGGAGCTCAAAATATGAACAACAAATCAAACACACATACAACCACGCTTATAAAATGTGTACAACAGAATGAAACATGCTAACATGGAAAATAACAATGTAATACCATCAAGTAACAATGTAATGCTGAAAATACAGGTTCATTACGCCACTAGAAGTCTATAGTAAATACATTGTTTTTACGAAAAATAAAAACACATATTACAATTATAAAAATGTAAATAAAGTACTACTCTCCACTCCTCATATAATCAGACCACATAGCTTGGCATATCTCATCTCTCTTAGCATTCCATATTCTACTGTCTTCAACGGACTCCCGACATGATTGTGTTGCTTGTTGGAGGTCACTAGACTTTACTTCGTTCATTGCATCTTCCATAATATGGTCATTTGGTTCAACCCCCATAATGTGATTATGAACCACACAACATGCTAATACTACTTTGACTTGGGTTTGAAAAGACCAAAATGGTTTTGCATCCAACACTCGAAAACGTTTTTTCAACACACCAAACCCTCGCTCAATGGTAGTTCTCAATGAAGAATGTCGGAGGTTGAACAATTCTTTCTCATTCTCAGGAGGACGATCACTAAACTCTTTCAAGTGATATCGCACACTTCGATAAGGTGACAATATTCCATTTTTATTACCATACCCAGCATCACCAAGATAATATTTACCTACATATATTCAAAAATAAAACTCAATCACTACTATGCTTAGGAAAATGCACAATATTTATTAAACTAATAAACCAAAAAGGTGAAGTAATTGTATAATACCGTTGGGAATTGAAAATCCCCCTGGCCTAACAAATGCATCAGTTAACACACGTGAATCATGTGCATTGCCTTCCCATCCAGCCAATACATATGTGAACTTTAAGTCAAAACCAATGGCAGCTAACACATTTTGCGTGGTTCTATCTTTGCGACCACGAAATCTTCCTTGTATTTCAGGTGGCACAGATGCATGAACATGTGTACCATCTATTGCTCCAACACAATCCTATTTTTCGACACACATAATGGTTTAAAATTACATAAATCTACACAATTTACAAAAATACACAAGTCGCAATATTTACCTTAAAATATGGGTAGAACCTTCTGCTATTCCTTATCTCTGGGGGTGTATCTTCGTTACGCAGTCTTATTAGAGTTCTATATAATTTCAGGAACCCCCTAAGGACAACCTTGAAATATCTATGAACAGTCTCAGTTGATCTATAGATCCAACTACCCATTACACGGAACCTCACATTATGACCAATAATGTGTAAGAAAATGAACACTTGTTCCGTAACAGACATGTGAATAGTCGAGCGTACGTGCTCCCCTTCAGTGAGGATGTGACATAACTGGTGAAAAGCTCTAGGCTTCATCCTAAGTTGATTCACACAATTTATCTCACTTCCATGCAGAATACTATTTATGTATTCCTCTCTCTCGGCTGCATGATTAACATAAGGCGCCCTAGACAATCGTCTATGTCTACGTCGCAATTTCCTTAACAATGTAACCCCCACAAGGAGGACAGATGCAACTGAGGCAAGAATTGCGGCTTTGGTTTTTTTCTTCATCTAACAAAATCACAAACACTGTGGTCTAAGAAGTATGTAAATAAAAACAACTACAAACAAAAAACATCCAAACCACATTTATAACGAGTACGAAATCACATTGCATTCTATTTACAATGAATGTTTACACCATCATAAAACCATCACATTGATAACTGCACATTGATATCATCACAATACCATCATGTCTCAATTTATTAGTCATCACAATACAATTTAAACACACACATATTCTACCACAAGAAAATAACAAAACCAAATGCTGAAAAATTTCATACAATTTGTCATGTCTCAAGCTTGAAAGTATACATAACCCAATAGGCAACATAATAACATTTGCTACATCAAAGTATACATATCAAGCTCCAAAACTGTATACACAAAACCCAACCAGCCAAATTTTACACAAACTCAACTAGTCAAATTCTATAAAAAAAAAAAAAAAAAAGAACTTGGAAATACAGTGTCCACAAGCTTTCCATGCACCTACAATTGCATTACATGTGAATTCCCCCGCAAAAGGAGCTGATGATCAATGTATAATTTCTTAACACAACTAACAACTTTTACTGTCCTTCATACTTCTGTGTTTCAACTGAATTTATGTGTTTCAACTACAAAAACTTCTGTGACTACTTCTAAAGCAACCCCTGGAAAATGCATGCAAATTGCTCACAGTAAAATTATAGGAATAACAATGTAATGTGCAAAACATTATAACATATGCAAATGTAAACATTATGTAAAATTATAGCAAATTGCTCACAGTAAACATTATGTAAAATTCCCCCGCAAATTGCTCACAGCAAATTGCTCACAGTAAACATTATGTAAAAGATAACTAAATATTTATAAATAAATAAATAAATAAATATATATATATATATAATGCCATCGGACTCAATCTAAAAAAAAAAAAAAATACCGATCGGTCTACAAACAAAAAACATCCAAACCACATTTATAACGAGTACGAAATCACATTGCATTCTATTTACAATGAATGTTTACACCATCATAAAACCATCACATTGATAACTGCACATTGATATCATCACAATACCATCATGTCTCAATTTATTAGTCATCACAATACAATTTAAACACACACATATTCTACCACAAGAAAATAACAAAACCAAATGCTGAAAAATTTCATACAATTTGTCATGTCTCAAGCTTGAAAGTATACATAACCCAATAGGCAACATAATAACATTTGCTACATCAAAGTATACATATCAAGCTCCAAAACTGTATACACAAAACCCAACCAGCCAAATTTTACACAAACTCAACTAGTCAAATTCTATAAAAAAAAAAAAAAAAAAGAACTTGGAAATACAGTGTCCACAAGCTTTCCATGCACCTACAATTGCATTACATGTGAATTCCCCCGCAAAAGGAGCTGATGATCAATGTATAATTTCTTAACACAACTAACAACTTTTACTGTCCTTCATACTTCTGTGTTTCAACTGAATTTATGTGTTTCAACTACAAAAACTTCTGTGACTACTTCTAAAGCAACCCCTGGAAAATGCATGCAAATTGCTCACAGTAAAATTATAGGAATAACAATGTAATGTGCAAAACATTATAACATATGCAAATGTAAACATTATGTAAAATTATAGCAAATTGCTCACAGTAAACATTATGTAAAATTCCCCCGCAAATTGCTCACAGCAAATTGCTCACAGTAAACATTATGTAAAAGATAACTAAATATTTATAAATAAATAAATAAATAAATATATATATATATATAATGCCATCGGACTCAATCTAAAAAAAAAAAAAAATACCGATCGGACTCACCGTTAAGTGTGGTGGTGGAACGGCGCTAAAATCGGCGAGGTGGTGGAACGGCGTTGAGTGGATCGGACTGTGTTCTTGGCTCTCTCAATGTCGCCGGCGTGGATCGGACTGGGTTCTTGGACTGGATCGGACTGGGTTCTGGGACTGGATCGGACTGGGTTTTGGGACTGAATCGGACTGCGTTCTTGCTGGGTTCTTGCTGCGTTCTGGGTTTCTCTTTTTTTTTGGTGGATCGGAGGTTGTTCTGGGTTTCTCTTTTTTTTTGGTGGATCGAACTGCGTTCTGGGTTTCTTTTTTTGCGTTCTTGGCTCTTGTTGTGTGTTTTGTTGTTGGTTTTCGTTCTCACTCAAGTTCAGCGGCTCTCTTTTCTTTTCTGCGTTGTTGTGTCTGCGTTGTTGTGTGAGACCCGGAAATGGTTTGAAGGTAAAATAAAAGCGTAAAACCATTTCCGGATCAAAGGTGAAAATTTGGTCAAAGTTAAGGCATATTTTTCGGAAATTAGATTTTCCTTTGCTTTCCAAACACATGGGTCAGGTGGTAAATGATTTCCTGAAATCATTTACCACCAAAACAAACGGACCCCAAGTGACAAATTGACTTGCTCTACGGACAGCTCTGATCAGATGAGGAAGCTTCACTCTCATGTTCTCAGCTCCCATTCTTACAATTACTGCTATTCTTCCAAGATTATTTTTAGGGTTTAGAATATCCTTTTTTTTTTGATAGGTAAGAAAAACTTATATTCAAAAACTGCTAAGTGCAAAAACACACTAGCATATCAAACGTACAAGAAAAGAAAAGAAAAAAACGTACAAAAAAAGAAGAAAAACACTAAGAAAAAAGACAAAGTGAGCTAAGGAAGAGTGGAAGAGAATCACTAGATGTGAGTCCCCAAGCCCTAACCCAAACAAAGAGGGAACTAGTAAAGAGAGAAAGCATTTGGTCATCGGATCTATCCAAATCCTCAAATGTCCGCCGGTTGCGTTCCCTCCAAATACACCACATTAAACACAATGGAACTAAATTCCAAATGTGAGATGAACGCTTCCCTAACCAATTCCACTAGCTAAAAAGAAGATTTGACACCGTACCAGAGAGGACCCAAGAAATCCCAAAGGTTCTATAGACAAAGCACCACAGCCGATAAGCCTTTCCACAATGTAACAACAAGTGATCCACTGTCTCCCCATAGCACCGACACATAATACACCAATCAACGAAGTCATAGCCCTTAAGCCTCAGATTATCTCCTGTGAGAATCCTATCCCACACCGCTGTCCACACAAAGAAAGAGACACGCCTGGGTGCCTTAACCTTCCAGATGCCTTTCCAAGGAAAGACAATGGGAGAAGAACCATGTAACTTGTGATAAAAAGAGCGGATAGTAAAATCCCCTTTCTTAGACAATTTCCATCTCATACGATCACCCTCAGTTACAAGGGGTTAATTAGAAGCCAAGAATCGGAAGAACTCATCCATCACATCTGCTTCCCAATCATTAGGACCCCGAATGAATCGAACATCCCAAGTTCTCCTATTCCCCTCTCCTTGGCACAACAAAGAAGATTCTACGGAAGCTTCCTTGTTTGCAGCAAAAGAGTACAAGATCGGAAAAGCCAACTGGAGAGGAAGGTCTCCACACCACCTGTCTGTCCAAAATTTCACTCTAGCCCCCATTCCAACCTTAAAGTGGACATTTTTGTGAAACATTTCCCATCCCATCCGAATACTTCTCCACAGACCACACCCATGAGTACCCCTTCCCAACTTAGAGGTCCATCCCCCCCAATCCTCCCCAAATTTCAAAGCTACCACCCTCCTCCACAACCTATTCTCCTCTATCCCAAAGCGCCAAAGCCATTTTCCACGTAAGGCTTTATTGAAAGTGGTTAACTTCCTAATACCCAAACCGCCATTAGCCAAAGGCATGCACGCCTTATCCTAACCCAACAAATGTGTCTTAGTGTCACCCCACAAGAAGTCCCTTTGCAGCTTCTCAATTTTGTTCGCCACATGTGTAGGAATGGTGAAAAGAGATAAGAAGTAAGTAGGGAGACTAGATAATGTACTTTTAAGCAATGCTAGTCTACCACCTTTTGACAAATACAATTTCTTCCAATTTGCTAACTTTCTTTCAATTTTTTCTAATATAGGGTTCCAAATAGAGGGGGCTTTATGGGACGCCCCCAGCGGCATACCAAGGTAAGTCATAGGCAGGGACCCAACCCTAGAACCCAATATCTCTGCCAAAGCATGCACATTATTTACCTCTCCTATAGGAACCATTTCGCTCTTAGCTACGTTCACCTTCAAACCGGTCACAGCCTGAAAACAAAGAAGCAACAATTGAATATGTAGGATTTGCTCCACCGCTGCCTCACAGAACAAAATGGTATCATCCGCAAACAGCAAATGCGAAGCACATTCCCCTCTGCCCCTCCTGCCATTTGCCCTAAAGCCACTAAGAAGTCCTGCCCCCTCCATTCTCTTCACCATCCTACTAAATACCTCCATCATAATTAAAAATAACATGGGAGACAGCGGATCCCCTTGTCTCAAACCTCTAGAGCTGCCAAAGAAATTAGCTGGAGACCCGTTCACTAACACAGAAAACTGCACTGTCGAGACACAAGTACGAATCCAGCTGCACCATTTCTCCCCAAAACCCATTTTCTTCATCAGCTTCAGAAGAGCCTCCCAATTTACATTGTCATATGCTTTCTCAATATCTAACTTACAGATCACCCCAGGAATCTTACTCTTCGTCCGGCTATCCACACACTCATTGGCAATGAGAACTGAATCAAGGATTTGTCTACCTCCCACAAAACTGTTTTGAGATTCAGATATCAGTTGATCTAGCACCACTTTCAAACGATTAGCCAAAACCTTGGCCAAGATCTTATACAAGCTCCCCACTAAACTAATAGGTCTGAAATCTCGAATGTTAGAGGCATCATTCTTCTTGGGGATTAAAACTAAAAAGGTAGCATTTAGAGATTTCTCAAACTTACAGTGTTGATAGAATTCTTCAAAAACTGCTAACACATCTCTTTCTACCACTCTCCAACAGTGTTGGAAAAAGGCCATAGAAAAGCCATCTGGACCTGGAGCTTTATCCCCTTCCATATCTCTAACCACTTGTATTATCTCGTCCTTCTCAAACCTCCTCTCCATCCAGCCCCTCTCCGCCTCCTCAATTTGATCAAACTCTAGACCTTCCACAAAAGGTCTCCACTCTTCCGTCTCTTGATACAGAGTTTTATAAAATTGAACTACTTGAGCAGCCACTTCTGCTCCTTCCTCATAAATCACCCCATCCACTTCTAAGAAACTCATATGATTATGCCTTCTATGGGAGTTAGCCAACTTGTGGAAGAACTTAGTATTATGATCACCCTCCTTAATGCACAACATTCTCGATTTCTGTCTCCATGAGATCTCCTCAAGAGAAAGAAGATGCTCTATTTGCGATCTTAGCTCATTTCTCTCAAGCATCTCTGTTTCAGTAAGTCCAAGAGCCCCATCCTTAGCGTCTAGTGTTGCTAAAGCCCCCACTAATTCTTTCTTCTTGCGGTCAACATTACCGAATTCTTGGCGATTCCACTTAATAATGTCGTCTTTCAAAGCTTTCAATTTTTTGGCGAACACATAACTAGGTGTACCCGAGAAAGAATGACGATTCCACCATGAATCAACTCTATCAACGAACCCATCTGTTTTCAACCACATATTTTCAAACCGGAAGGGACTTTTCCCCTTCATCATACCCCCTGCCTCCAAAAGAATTGGAAAATGGTCTGAAATAGGTCGTGGTAGAGTCCGTTGGATCACATCTGAAAAATGTTGCTCCCAGTCATGTGACACCAAAGCTCTATCAATCCTAGACATGGATGGTTGGTTCGTACCACTGGACCATGTATAACTCCCCATTTGGATCCATTTTGTCACTCACCCGCATCACATTGCAATCTTTTATTAGCTCTCTGATCCTTTGACATCAGAGCAACATCAAGTTATCACGTACAAAAATAACTTCTTTCATGACTGAACCAAGGCATATAGAAGTATGTAATAGGTAAAAATTACAATGAAAGAAAAAAGGGGAATTTACAAATCTGCAAGAGAAAGTATAACAAACAAAACATGGATTTGTTCAACAAGATAGAGCCCAAGGAAATTGGAAAACAAGAAGAAAAAAGCAACAAACAAAAAAGAGTCTGTTTAAATATAAATGAAGGAAAAACAATCTAGATACCTTGATGCCGAGAGGATTAGAAACTCCTCTCAAAAACTCAACATGGGCACCATCAAGTTGTCGGGTGCGTTCTCCCACCCAAAGCATGTGAGCGGAGCAATCATAGTACAGCCCAGAAGTAGAATCCTCTCTTGTAAGTGTTTGCTCATAAGGCAGAAGTAAGCATTCATGAGATGTCCAGAAATCTGTTGTAGTCATGATTGGGTGGTCTGAAGTGAGTCCAGTAGCACCCATGAATCCAAGGGCCTCGTCAACTCGGTGAGCCAGTTCACGGTACCTGTCAAGCCATGGCAAGAACATGCTAATTCCTGAAAATCTTCTGAGACTTATAGAAACAGAACTTAAGGTGTAACTCTCTTGAGAACTAAACTAAGTCAACTCATTGAAGAAGTTAATGAAGCCACAAGATGGAGTTCAGAAAAATTTATCTAGAAGTTAGTTCCTAGAAATCAAAGTAATCCATATTCTCCATTTTGGAGAATAATCATTTATTTAATTCTCAGCAAGAAAAGATACTACAAAAGTCACAAAAAGCTAAACAAAGCAAGCTTTTTCTTTGTCACATTTGCTTGGGATTAAAGATGGGAGGCCTGCAATTTTCATTTTATTTCCACCATCTTTTAAAGATAAAAAGAGCACTCAAAAAATGTTACAACTAATAATTATATAGAAATGAGATTTTTCAAAAATGCTATCCAAGGATTTTTTTTTTCTTCTGATTCACAAGTCTACTTACAAAAAATAACAGACATCTGGTAACTATTTCAAAACAATATCTAACTATTTAATGTAAAAATGAACAAGCAGAAACACATGGAAGGTGAGATGAAGTCTTCTTAATTGTTTATTCCATTACATGGTTAAAACAATTTAAAAAAATTGTGCGAAACTTTAAATAAACCCAAAAACCAAGCTAAATAGCTAGCATATCTAATTAAACTATTTGAATAAGAAGTATACCTATCCCCCAGCTCACTGTGCTCCATGAAATCAAGATTCCAATGGGTGACTCTCTGCATTGCTGCGTATCCTCCTGTGGCAAATGCCCTTAAGAGGTTCGAATGCATCACCATTGATATTGTCTCCTCTGTAACTTGGCAGCTTCACTCCATACCTCTCCTCAAATGGATCTGATCTTGGCATTGCAAACTGACCCGCCATTCTCCCCGCCTAAATAATCATTCCCACAATTTTTTTTCAAATTATTCAATGTAACTACCGTCATATAGAATTACGATTCTTAAATCAACATTCACTGAGAAAAACAACAAACAATTATCTCAGCTTTGCAAATTCTCTAGAATCACTTCGTACTTAAAAGAAATATGCCAATATAACATATGAGAAAAATTCCAGTTTCAGCCTTTTCAAATTCAGTTACTAAATTTTCAAGTTTATGGAGTAATCCAAACCTTCAAGCTCTATGATCACTAATTTTCTTACTTATAACATCTAAACATATCAAAATCCAGCTCAAAAGATATTTCCTAAAAGTCACTATACAACTATGAAAACACCATAAACAAAGAGAAAATTCACTATGATGATGATCCCAAGTTTAAAAAAAAGCCGACTTATTATTCTTCAATCCACAATTTCCAATCTTTCAACATAAATTTCAACACACCACCATGCATGTATATTCCCAAAAACTATTAGAAACAGTGACATAGAGATAAAAATATTAGAGAGAAAAGGACCTTGGCTACGGGCATTTGGCCACCGAACATGAGAACAACACTCATCTGGAGAAGAAGACGGAAGGTATCACGAATGTTGTTGGCATTGAACTCCTTGAAGCTCTCAGCAAAGTCACCACCTTGAAGCAAAAACGCCTTGCCTTGAGCTGCCTCAGCCAAACGGTCCTCTAAGCTCCTAGCTTCACCAGCAAACACGATTGGAGGGAATGACTCCAGGGTCTTCAGAACTGAGTCCAGCACTATCTGATCCGGGTATTCTGGCTGCTGAAGAGCCTTCTTGGATTTCCAGCTTTCGAGGCTCCATTGAATGGGAACTGGGGTGGTGCTGCTTGTAGCGATGTCTGTTGATTTAGAGGACTTTGAAGGGTCAGCGGCGTGGATGGCTAAGATGGGTTTGTGGTGGCGGGGCTTGGAGTTGAAGATGGGTGTGAGAGGTTGGTGTGGATAGAGGAGGAGAGATTTAGAGGAGAGAGAAGAGGCGGCTGTGAATGCCATTTTTGAGAAGGAGAGAGACAGAGTAGACCTTTGAAAGCGGGTATATACTATATACTGTAACATATATGTGTCATTGACCGAAGAAATCAATCAAAATTCAATATATATATATATATAGAGAGAGAGAGAGAGAGAGAGAGAGAGAGAGAGAGAGAGTCAACCAAGTGAGAAATTATATGTTATTTATGATAGATCACATCACTTATTCATCGTCTTGTTAAAAGACTTTCACCGGTTTAAAATTGTTGAGTAAGAAATTTTTTTTTTAACATAAACTGCTAACTCAGCAATTTTAAAAAGATAGACGTCTTTTAGTGGAACTGTGGACAAGTAATGTGGTTTATCATGAGAACCTTTTAATTTCTCCAACTTATGATGTTCACGATTGATGATTACACTCTTTATCATTAAACTAAGACAACAACTACTCTTTGATGTATGCGAAGATTGAACCCCAAATATTTTATTTAACAATTTAAGACTTTATCAGTTGAGTTAATTGGAACTCACATATAATAATAAGCTTAGAAGTTGTGGGAAATGAAATAAAAATGAATGAAAATAATAATTTTATAATATTATTTCTTCCTCTTGTTTGACAGTATTAAATTTTTAATGGAGGTATAATTATAATATCATTTTTTGTCTTAAAGGATAGAATTAGACTAGATATTTCTATTTTGAAATAATTTGAGATAAAGTCATAGATTTTCAATCCAAATTGAAGTACTAATCAACCGCTCAATATTTTTATTTTTTAATTAGTGACTAAATAAAATAAATGAGAGAAATCGCATTCCTTTTTAGCAGAAGAAAAGTGACCCTTCCTAATTCTAAATTTGAAATTACTATTTCTTTATCTTTAATCAAAGGATTTACTTCTTCTTCTTATTATTATTTTTATTTTAGGTGAATTTAAAATTGTTCAAATTGTATTATTGTCAACTACTGACATCGTGATTCTTTGTTTGGAAGTTTAAGTTTGAGAAAATGGAATGAGTAGGAGGGAATACGTGTTCCTCACTATTGCCTCAAAATCTCAAATTTTCATTCCCCAAAATTTAGGAGGAATTGGAAGGAATGAAATTAGATTTAATAAATTTTTTTACAAAAACTCTCAAAAAACCCATATATATTCAGCCATTTATTTTTAAATAAGGATTTAATAGTAATATTGTTATAAAATAATTTCATTCATTTTCCTCTATATTACTCCCAAACAAGGTTACTTACATTATGTTCATTTTCTTCTAAAAAAGATACATTATATTCATTTTCATTCATTTATTTTAAAACATTCAAATAAGATTACTTAATTTTATTTCATTCTTTTTCTGTACCATTCTTTGCTCTTATTTAAATACATTTCACTCCGTTTCTTTGATAATTGATATTGAGAGTTTTTTTTTTTTTTTTAATTCAATCATCTTTGATTCTTACGTTTTCTTTCCTTCTTTTTTATTTTTTTATTTTTTTATTTATTTATAGGTTTTGTTGATATCAACTTCTTTATTATTATTTTTTTTTTTTATGTTTTCATTATATAGACTCACAGTTGGGAAACTAATTTTGTATAAAAGATAAAATTTTATCATATAAGTTATGTCTTTATGAGATAAAATGGTATGATATATATACAAGTGACTTTGCTCGGTTTTACTTAAAAAATTTATATTTTACTCCAAATTATTAATTAAAAAATAAGGACTTATATTGACCACAGAATCCTACTACAAAATTTTTTTTTCTTTGTATTGATTTCAAAATGTCTCCCCCAAAAATAAAAGATAAAAAATAGAACAAATTTGGTGTTGGTAAGTGCAAAATTTCACAAATAAAACAAAATGCCAAAACCTGGGCAGAGCATAGGCTTAATTAAACAGCCTAAAACATAAAACAAAGAAGAGGCGCAAGGCTCAATTTCAACTGTTCACCCACTTCACATGTTTACCTTCAATGGTTCGACCCTTATTCACGTTTTTTTACATATTCTTTGTTGGTTTTTTTTTTTTGTTTTTTTAATTATTTTTTACCGTTTCTTTGATAATAATGTAATGCATTACACATGCATAAATGAAATAATTTTTTTTTTCCTTATTAGCGTGAACTATTAGAATTGTATTTGGAATTTTGAATGTAAGGATTAAATTTATTAAATTTGAAAAAAAAAATTGTTATTAGTTAACATAAAGTTATTTTATATGAATATAAAAAAGTGCGATATCTTTTAGAAGTTTTTCTTTGTGACTTGCCTTATACAATATTTGGGTGCTTGGGAGCTTGCTTCAAATTTTGCAATAGTAGAGCATGATTGTTTCAAAAATATTCATATTTCTAAATTTCATAATCAATTAATCATTTTTTTTGAAATAAAGTCTATTTTTTCTCTAAATTTTATTTTTTCAGTTTAAATAGAAAATTTTCTAACATTAGTAAAACAAATCCAATCAATAGTCAAAGACCACTTCTAGGACAAATTTTATTTTTATAAATATGAACTAAGATGACTGAGCTTTGAAGCATTCAACAATGTTGTGGGAAAGGCATATATTCCAACTGCTTTCTTTCATTATATTCAAGTTCTCCCCCCTTGGAATGAAGGGTTCCTCTTTTTAGAATACTTAAATTCAAGATATAAGAAAAGTGTTAGCACATATGTTAGTCTAGCCCACTGGGCTTAGGCCCAGAGTATTGTATTTGTACTTCGCACATATTGTACTTATATAAAACTCAGTATTACACAAACAGAATATATATTAATATACAGACTATTCTTAGTCCCTCTCTTTTTATATTCTTCACACAGTTTAACTTCCTCTTGTTAGAAACAAGAGTGTTCAACAGACACGCATTCAAAATACTTCCTAGACTCAAAAACAAAAATAGAATTGGACTCTAAATCATACTAATAGAATATAGAAAGTTTATATTTGATAGCCTTGGCTAATTTGGTTTCAACAACGTTCTAGATGATTGACAACGACAAATTCCCCTTCCCAGGAGTAATTTTGCATCAAAAGAAGTCTATTTTTGCATCATGTTGAAGATTTCATTTAGCAAGTTCTTCATCGCATTTGGATCAAAATTATCTACCTAGTTTTCACTTTTTAACCTTCAAATCTTTCATTTCTATGAATCTTCAAAGTCAAAGAAGATATCAGAATCCAATTGCTCTCTAGCAGTCTTAGGATCATACTATGGTTCAAGAAAGCCATAATAAGGGAAGTCTTCTCTTTCCTTAGTAACTTTCTATTAAGGGTCAAGGTGCATGACTTCATTTGTACAACAAAGTCATAAGGAAACTTATTGGAAGGCTCAATCTTTGGCTCTTTGCTCTATGATCCAATTCTAAAAGGAAGGGCTATCAATGGATAATTAGGAAATTCTAAGACCCATTGATCCTTCTTTCCCAAGCCCATTCCAAGAAAGTAAGGCATTATCTTCATCATTCATGGTGGCCACACAAGTGTTATTGTAGGGGATCATAATACATCCTCTTGAAAAGTGTTCATCCAAGCTCATTCCAAAAGGCTTTATCAATCCTTTCCATCCCAAAGTCCTTACCTTCTCTTTCATTCATTCATGTGAACTTTAGGCTCTTTTCAAAGAGTTCAATTACTCATGATTAAGCCACTAAATCCAGGAATAGTGCATTCCTTGAAAGAATGCATGTCTATTCTAGATCTAGCACTTGATTAAAATCTTCAACATAACCAACTGTTTGGAACTTTTCTACCTAGGTCTTCCAAAGTTGCCAAACTTCCCCTCCCTTTGAGACCTCTAGGTGGCCATAAACGGAAGAGCAAGATAGATCTTCCTTTTTTTTTTTTTCCCATCAAATAGCTCCATATGAATTAGATTGTTATTTCTTTCCAGAATGTTTACCTGTAACCTTGTTTTCCAACCCAAAGTTAGTCCACCACTTAGACCCCATTCTTTGAACTTCAAAACATTCTTCAAAATCCCAAATTTTGAAAATCTTGCCAATGCTAATTTCCTTTTTAGCCGCAATTAGGAAACACAAAGAAGGCTTGAGTTCCATGACAATCTTTTTATCATTATGAAACTATAAAAGGGTTACTCAATTCTGTGTAGTTCCAACGCAAGAGTTTCATGTTGACTAAGTTGTGAGACAATTTTCCTAAATCTCTCACCGTGAGATGAACCAATAAAGTGACTGGAAAGTCTGAGATGTGATGTAAGTGTCCTCCAATTCTTCACCATCTCCAATCAATCTGTAACTCGTCATTCATCTTCCTCAAGTAAATCACCACCCAATAATACATCCGCCAGGACCCTCATTGAAGTCGTGGCATCTCTTGATTCTTTTCACTTCTTCCAGCATATCAATTCTTCATTTCTGTTTATTTCTATTTCCAACCTCACGATGACATGGAAACAGATCTTGCTCAATGTTCTGATTTTTCACCTGATTTAGTGACCTTATGTTCCGAGGCATGTAATTATTTTCAATTGTGGTGCAAAGCTGGGAAATTAGTACTCAAAAGGCACATAATGGAGTTGGACCTAAATGAAGTGATAATTTTAGTTGTAGCTCATTAGTTTTTTTTTTTTTTTTGGTGAAGGGGAAAATACAAATAGACTAAGCCACTATATCAGTGAGTACAGAGTTAGAAATCCTGTTATATAATACACCAGCAGCATCAGTATTAACAAAATACAAAACATCAGGACTAGGAGGGGTATCAAAAACCAAAAATTCCTCAGCCATGTTGCTACCCAGTCTTGCAAGTGCATCAGCGCACCTATTCCCTTCCCTGAACACATGCACCACTCTGGTCTGGAGGAACCTGCTTAGTAAGTATCTGCAATCATTAAGAAGAGGAAGATATGGTTTATTAGCACCACCTGTGGAAGTAATGAGGCTAACCACTACTTTAGCATCCAACTCCACAACCAGCCTCTGAACTCCCATGCCTAAGGCCAGTTTTAATCCATCTCTTAACGCCCAAAATTCTGCAACAAAACTGGAGGCGAGCCCAATGGATCTCGAAAAACCTTTGATCCATTTCTCATTACAGTCTCTAATTAAACCACCACCCCCAGCCTTACCAGGATGCCCACTTGAGGCACCATCCGTGTTTAATTTAAACCACTATTCAGGCGGCTTGTTCCACTTCACAGGTATGAAAATCAATCGTTTCTTTCTCCCAGTTTTAGCAATACAATAAATAGGGAGAACCAACAAAAAAAAAAGAAAAAGAAAAAGAAAAAAAAGAAGAAAAAAAAAAGAGGTAGTGTGATGACTGATGAGATGTGGGTTGAGGGAGAACCAGAAGAGAGAAAGATGATGGAAATCGTGCGTGGGAAAGTGAGAGGGCACATGTGGAGATTAAAATATAATATTTGAGTTTGACACTTAGCTACAGTGCGCTGCTAGATAGGGCTGTCCATCTCACCCGCTGACCTACCCAACCCGCCCGTACCTGACCCGCTACAACCCAATCTGACAGCTCCGGTGGTCGGATGCGGGTTTCAAGCTCTAAAACTTGTCGTCGGCGGTTCAGTTTCGGTTCCTTTCCTTCAAAACCCGTTCAACCTGACTTGCTTGAAGAGAGAACGACGAGCTGGATTTCAAGCTTTCCGACGAGTTTTCCAGCATGATTTGGCAGATTTCAGCGACTAAAACACCAGATTCGGCGATTCTCGACACGATTTGGGGGAAAAAGCATCGGATTTGGCGAAATCTCTGCCAAATCCGGCTAGATTGCACCGGATCTTGTACAGATCAGGAGAGATCTTGTCGATTTTCTACTTTTTTTGTCCTCTCCGGCGGGTTTCGACCTCATTCGAAACCACCGCTCACCCGACAAGAAACTGACCTGTAAAACCCGACCCTAATACGGGTCAGTTGCAGGTTCGGCACCTCCCTACCCGATCTCTGGCGGGTCGATTCCGGGTTGGGCACAAATCTGACCCGTGGACAGCCTTACTGCTAGAGATAGTAGTGCACTGTAGTTGGGTGTCAAAAAGTTTAGCATTTGCATTCTTTGATGGAGCATGTTTTTTGTGCTTGGCGCTATAAAAATAGCATATCAGAGCATTTAGCATATTTGATGAGAATGCTCAATTGAAAATGGGGGTACTATTACATTTTTTTTTTAATAAAATATAGAAACTGTAAAGTCTTTAAGAACTCTGTGTAAAATGCTTTCAAAATCATTTTTAGAGATGCAACCAAACACGAGTCATTAAGATAAAATTTGCAACCAAGTTGAGGCACTTGATTCAAAAAATTGAAAGAAAAAAAAAGGTCCTTAAATTTGACAACTAGCTAGAAAGTACATGTTAGACAACAATATATTAGATTGTTTTGCACATGAAAAGAAAGTTGGGTCCTTAAGTATGGATTTATGGGGAATAAGACTCAAGTACAAACAATTGAGATTAGGGTTTCAGGAGGCCTAATTGCTCATATGAAGGTAGGACCTCCAAACGCCAGCGTAACTTTCACCGAACAAAGAAATTCTTAAAGTCCGCGACTTTTCCTCAAGTCACAAAAAGCAATTCATTGTAAATCTATAAAGCATTTGAGTCTCCGAAAGCTAATAACAAGCCCATGTTCCCAAAAGCTTTAAAGAGGGAATGATGAGTTTTTAAAAAAGAAATCCAATAAATTCAATAGACATCATCAAAAGAAGTTCACTAAAGTGACATAAATAGTCTTGCCACATTAAAGTTCTTCCAGGGAAAGATATTAAACCCAATAGATTTGTGACAAATTGCTTACCCATGGAACATCATTTTGTTTCATCATCCAAAGCATAAAAAAAAGTTATATAAAAAAAGGATTTTGTGCAGTTTTTTTCACAAATGGAAAATTTAAAATTAATTAGTAACTATTTGATGTTTGGGAAAAGTAGATGCTGGTATTTGAAAATTCTGGTTATCAGTTACTTGCGCAAGAATATAGGAATACTGTTTGCAAGAATTTTACAGCTTTACTAAATGATGACAAAAAGCTAGATACTCTATTCATGGGAATGCCATTTTCAGAGGCAGGGGCTGGGCCAGACTACTACTATTACTTGCTGTTTGTTTGAATACTGCTTATTATTGAAAATTGAAAAATTATAATAAAATAATTTTTAAATGTGTGAATAGTATCATGAGACTCAATTTTAAAGTTGATTTTACCAAATTTTGTACTTGCAGATTCGTAAATAGTGCACAAAGCTCAGAAAAAAAAAATGCAGACGCGCAAAACATGACCATCTCTGTTATCTGAACTCACACTTGTTATGCATGATGTTCAGCATTAAGGATTATCAATGTTAGTAACTTTAGTATGTTACAATCATGTTTCTTCTACACCACCGATTCATTTTAGAGCATTGACATGCTGCTTTCTGCTTTCTTTATTTCGTTTTCAGTATATACAAAAAGTCCTGTACAAGACACCTATGTAGCGAGAATAAGCCACGCAACTTGAGAAGTACTGTACTCCTTACCCAACCTTACACAAATCTGTTGAAATTGTCAGCCATCAAATGTGGAGAATGTTTCCCATGCATTGGGTGTATGTATCATTTTTCTCACATTGAAAGTTTCCATATAATTGTAGGATCCACATTCCACACACATCAGAAAGAAGATGCATCTGATGGATGTGATAATTATTAAGCAAACATGGAGTCAATTTTTTTTTTTTTTTAATTCTAAAAAGGCTAATAAGCGTTTTCCTTTCCCTGACTCTGTTAAATATTAGCATTGATACACCATGTTGAATATGCTAGTATGGATGCGGAAGCGAAAGCATAAAGTATAGAACACAATAACACACGAGGGTTACGTGGTTCAGCCTAACGACTTACATCCACGGAGGAAACCCTAAAGGACTACATCAATAATATATTATAGTGTAGTATAAATCCTGTGTTACAATGAATCATAACATGTGTATATATAGTAGACTAAACCCTAGACTAATAGACTTCTAGTACAAGTAGGAGACTTGACTTGCACGCAAAGTAGAATTAGGCTTGGGCCTATACTAATGGGCTAATATATTTCTAACACCCCCTCTCAAACTCAAGATGGAAGTTTGATGAAATCTTGAGATTTGATAAAATTGAGAAGGTCCCTTGAATGAAATTTGGCTCTGTGACAGTAAGGCAATGGTCTTGCAGTGTTGATGCAACTTCTGACGATGGCTTGACTATGCCAGAGAGTTTTGACGGCAGCAGTAGGAAACCAAAGAAGATAAACGCAACGAAAAATACATCGAGAAAGACAAAGATTGCTCTTAAATATACCATAAGGACAGAAAACCATGACCACAAGAAGGTGGCCCTGATACCATGTTAAATATTAGCATTGATACACCGTGTTGAATATGCTAGTATGGATGCAGAAGCGAAAGCATAAAGTATAAAACACAATAACACACGAGGGTTACGTAGTTCAGCCTAACGACCTATATCCATGGAGGAAACCCTAAAGGATTACATCAATAATATATTATAGTGTAGTACAAATCTTGTGTTACAATGAATCATAACATGTGTATATATAGTAGACTAAACCCTAGACTAATAGACTTCTAGTACAAGTAGGAGACTTGGCTTGCACACAAAGTAGAATTAGGCTTGGGCCTATACTAATGGGCTAATATATTTCTAACACCTCTTCTCAAACTCAAGATGGAAGTTTGATGAAATCTTGAGATTTGATAAAATTAAGAAGGTCCCTTGAATGAAATTTGGCTCTGTGATAGTAAGACAATGGTCTTGCAGTGTTGATGCGACTTCTGACGATGGCTTGACTATGCCGGAGAGTTTTGACGGCAGTAGTAGGAAACCAAAGAAGATAAACGCAGCAAAAAATACATCGAGAAAAACAAAGATTGCTCTTAAATATACCGCAAGGACAGAAAATCATGACCACAAGAAGGTGGCTTTGATACCATGTTAAATATTAGCATTGATATACCATGTTGAATATGCTAGTATAGATGCGGAAGCGAAATCATAAAGTATAGAACACAATAACACACGAGAGTTATGTGGTTCAGCCTAACGACCTACATCCACGGAGGAAACCCTAAAGGATTACATCAATAATATATTATAGTGTAGTACAAATTCTGTGTTACAATGAATCATAACATGTGTATATATTGTAGACTAAACCCTAGACTAATAGACTTCTAATACAAGTAGGAGACTTGGCTTGCACACAAAGTAGAATTAGGCTTAGGCCTATACTAATGGGCTAATATATTTCTAACACCCCCTCTCAAACTCAAGATGGAAGTTTGATGAAATTTTGAGATTTGATAAGATTAAGAAGGTCCCTTGAATGAAATTTGGCTCTATGACAGTAAGGCAATGGTCTTGCAGTGTTGATGCGACTTTTGACGATGGCTTAACTATGCTGGAGAGTTTTGATGGCAACAGTAGGAAACCAAAGAAGATAAACGCAGCGAAAAATACACCGAGAAAGACAAAGATTGCTCTTAAATATACCGCAAGGACAGAAAACCACGACCACAAGAAGGTGGCTCTGATACTATGTTAAATATTAGCATTGAAACACCATGTTGAATATGCTAGTATGGATGCGGAAGTGAAAGCATAAAGTATAAAACACAATAACACACGAGGGTTACGTGGTTCAGTCTAACGACCTACATCCACGGAGGAAACCCTAAAGGACTACATCAATAATATATTATAGTGTAGTACAAATCCTGTGTTACAATGAATCATAACATGTGTATATATAGTAGACTAAACCCTAGATTAATAGACTTCTAGTACAAGTAGGAGACTTGGCTTGCACACAAAGTAGAATTAGGCTTTGGCCTATACTAATGGGCTAATATATTTCTAGCAGACTCAAAAAAGAATTTCGTCATGTCTCTAATGAGATATCTAAAATCTAATACAAGACAACAAACTAAGGACTTAGTTGCAATTTACAAAGCTCACTTTCCCTTCCCTTCTTCGTTTTGAAAACTACAAGCTCATATGTTTAGTTCACATGGAGAAAGCTCCCCCAACATTGCATAGGTCATATGCATAACAAGGGGAAGAAAGGACAAGGAGCAGGACTTAGTTACAGGGAAGTTAAGCCCAACAGCGTCTTCAACTTGACTAGACTATGTTGCCTTCAATTCAAACTGGTTGGGCTTCTTGATTTTGTTTTGTCCCCTTGGTTTTAATTGGATAACATGTTCCTTAGCAAATGTACTCACAATTGTACACAAAATTATAGCATATAAGTGTCCTCAGTATAATTCCGAGGACAATAACTAGACAAGCGTACAAATGAAGAGTCATGCTCACTATAAACCTCAATTTTACTCATTTAACTGGATTTTTTTTTCAAAATAACATTGATTTTTAAACAATTTTGTTAGTTAGCATGTTTTCAAAATAATTTAGGAAACTAACATCTCGAGTGCAATAAACTCGATTTTGGTGTCTAAATCGAGTACAATGAACTCAATTTCAATATAGAACTCAACCCTATTGGACTCAATTTTGTTGAAATTTCAGTAGAATTCTTACCTTCAACAAACTCTAGCAAAACTCAACTTCAGCAAAACCCAGGTCTGATCCAATCTGAGCAAAACCTAGGTGAGCTTCGGTGTCCTCACAATTCCGATCCGATCCTAGCAACTCCAGCAAAATCTATCTAATTCCGATCCGAGCAAAACCCCATTTGATCCAAGCAAAACCTAGGTGAGCTTCAGTGTCCTCACAGTTCCGATTCGATCCCAGCAACTCCAGCAAAACTTGTTCGATCTGATCCAAGCAAAACCCTAGGTGGGTCTTGGGTTTGTTGATTTCATTGTTTCTCTTTGGTTGTTGTGTTTGATTGTTGGAGAAGAAAAGTTTTGGAAATGGGTTGTTGTGTTTGATTGTTTGAGAAGAAGAATTTTTTTTTTCATTTTTGTTGTGAATACCGAAATCGAGTCGATAAGGCTCGATTTCAATTTTCCAGAAAACGAGTCTGGTGGACTTAAGTTTAGGATTCCAAATTCGAGTTTGTTACACTCGAGATGTTAGTTTCCCAAATAGTTTTGAAAACGTGCTAACTAACAAAATTGTTTGAAAATCAGTGTTATTTTGAAAAAGAAAAAAAAATCCATTTAACTCTTTCTAATTTCTATCCTAATAAAGCAAGGGCTACAACCTATAGGCTACTTGTGATTGATTTAAACTTGAAACTTGGCCGAACTAATAATTTGTTTGGATTGAAGGGTAGAGAGGGAGACTAGAGTAAAGTAATGTAGATTTGGCCCAAAATTAGCATATTTTCAACCAATTCTACTCTACTCCCCCCATTCCCCCTCCTTCTATCCTCAATCCAAACAGGCTCTAATGAACTGTAGTGTCGATTGGTTAGGATGAGTTGTGAATGCATTACTGCAATACTAATCAACGAAATCTAAGGGCACGCCTATTGTAATGGAATAACTAAATTTATTTATAAGTTTGGTAGTGAGTTGTAGTATTAAAATAAAACTTAAGTTTTATTCTAATAAGTCTCTTACTCATATAATTATATTTCCTTAAAAATAATATATATATATATATATATATATATTAAAAAAAATTGAGAGAGAAACGATTCCAAGCTTAACTTATACCCAAAACAAATTTAAACAAATCAATATTAAAATTTGCAAATTATCTCATCTTGAATTTGCGTGTTTGAATAGGACTTTCTAGTTGCATGAAAGTATCCAAACACAAACTCCAAGAAGGCTACACACGTGAAGCTTTTTTGGGTGATATGTGACTGTCTACGAGGGACTATAGTCAAACGGAACTCCTAGTCACCACGTTCCTCAATTGTAGGTCTTTTCACTTCAAGACGTGTAATGAATATGATATACACTTTCCAAAACAAAGAACTCAAACAAAGAACCCATCTCTGCAGCTGACATTTTATACGTGTTCTGTTTTGTTTGTAAATAAAAATTATCCCAACTGCTGTCGTTTTATTTAAAAAAAAAAATCCCAACTACGTGTGGTATTTAATTTTCCAATATTTCATTCCATTTAATATTTTGTGGAAATTTTTCTTACATTCAATCTAGGCTTCTAAACCTAATAGTTAATTAGAGAAAGCTTCCATTAATAAAAAAACAATCCAAGTATGCGTTTGAATAAGGGTTTTCTTGATTTTTTTTTTTTTTTTTAATGGGAAGACTAAAGCTATATGTAAAGAGAATATTTTGGATAAGAGCTTGTTCTAGGAAATAAAGATTTTCTTTAATTCAAATGGAAAAATCATCAATGTTGATTTGCTTATTGATTTCTTGATTTGCTTATTTGTTGAATCCCTATCTTGAGAAAATATCATTTTGATCATTACATTTTGGTATCATTATTAATTTAGTTCCTATATTTTAATAGTAGTGAATTTTGTTCATATTATTTTTAACTTGTAGTTAATTTAATTAGTGGATTAATAATAGTGATCAAATTCACTGTAAATTGAAATAATATAAATCAAATTAAGAGACCGTTTGGGGCGTGCGTTTACTGTGAGCGTTTGACGTTTTGCGTTTTTTTTTTTTTTCAAAAACCGTGATTGTTGACTTCGGTGGTGTGAACAGTGTTCACACAGTAACATTTGCAGCAACTGTTCCCGCAAAAATACCCACACATTTCACTGTTTCGGCTACTGTTCATTGAACAGTAGCCGCAACATGTGACTTTTCAACCCAAATTTCACTGTTCACGGACCCACAATTTTCATTTTTCAGCAACTTTTTCATTAAAAATGGGTCCCACGATACTATTCACACATTTAAAAATTATTTTGCTACAGTGTTTTCAGTTTTCAGTTTTCAGTTTTCAGTTGCATCCAAACAGGCCCTAAGTACTGTTATCAACATGCATAGACAAAAATGATATTTTTTGTCTTGTTTATCATTATAAGGAAAAAGTTTTTGTCTTGTTTATCATTATAAGGAAAAGACTACCGATAAAATCAAAGGAAGGCCAATGGAAAATTTCAGCTTATTCTACCCTTCCCAAAGGAGGTCTATTAAGCCCAACCTAAATTTACTTCTCCCCCCTATATAATTTCCATGGCAATTATTTTATTCATGACTCATGAGATGTGGTTTGAAAAGATAGCTTGATGCTTGCCTCTCAAAAGCATTTCTTCTTTCAGAGAAGTATTTTTTTTTTTTTTTTTTTTTTTTTCAAAAACCGTGATTGTTGACTTCGGTGGTGTGAACAGTGTTCACACAGTAACATTTGCAGCAACTGTTCCCGCAAAAATACCCACACATTTCACTGTTTCAGCTACTGTTCAATGAACAGTAGCCGCAATCTGTGACTTTTCAACCCAAATTTCACTGTTCACGGACCCACAATTTTCACTTTTCAGCAACTTTTTTATTAAAAATAGGTCCCACGATACTATTCACACATTTAAAAATTATTTTGCTACAGTGTTTTCAGTTTTCAGCTGCATCCAAACAGGCCCTATAAGTGGGATGAAATTGTCTGCACAACATCCCCTTGCGTTTTCAACATTATTTATCGCTCAATTATGATTGCCTAGGCTATCAATTACGATTCAAGCCTCGCAGGGTCATAAAACCCTCCCCTCTCATTTTTGTTTTCACTTCTTCTTAATCACAACTCTCTCATTCCATTGATTTTGCCTTCTAGCTATCTCAAGCCTCCTTACCACTTAATTCATTTTTCATACTCTTACATTTCTTCAATCGAAAGTCTTTCTCATTCCTGTATCTTTTTTGCTTCTTTTTTTGGTATTCTTCTTTGAGTTTGTAAAGGAGATTTTAAGTTGCTTTTCTTGGTTGATTAGACATAGGTAAGCTTCTGATGTCCCTAGCTAATTTGATTAGATATTGATTTAGTGTGTGTTGTGTGAGTGTGTAATGAGTTTCACATTAGACATATACTGGGTTGATTTGAGCTCATTGTGACTAGATTAGTCTTTTTAGGGTAGAGTAAAAATGTGATTAGTGCTTTTCTTTGGGTTATTGTAAATGGTATTAAAGCCGGATTGGTAATCCTGTGTAGGCTTGGATACAATAACCCCCAAAGTGGGACTTAACAAATATGTTAGCGATTTAAGTGAGGGAAATTATTATGTCCCTAATTTGATTAGGTATTGATTATGTGTATGTTTTGTGGGTGTGTAATGAGTTCTACATTGGACATGTACAAGTTTGATATGAGTTTTATATTCTACAAGAAGCCTCTCATTACAACTAGACTAGTTTTTTTGGGGTACAGCGTAGATGTAGTTTTTCTCGAGTTGTTACAAAGTTAGTTAGGCTAGTTAATACCAATGATGTAATGCTTGCCTTTTAGAGCTTGATGGTATGCACCTTAGTGGGAAACTGGGAATCCATAGAAGGGCATGTCATCCCTTGTTGTGGTGAGGTGGTGAGGAGAGAAGAGCTGAAGGAAGGAGAAGGAGAAAAAGAAAAAAGAAAGAAATTATAACAATTGGTTTAGTAAATTTTAATTGAAAAATGTTTTAGAAAAATGCTATGACATGCATGACACATGATTTCATTTTCGCTAATAAACTAGTGGAATGGCAACATAAAGGTTTTTTTTTGAGTAAATAGTAATACTTAGGGGTGTTCACCAAATCACATAAACCGCAAAAACTACACTAAAACCGTTTACAAAATGGCATAACCGCACCGTATTGCAAGTAATATTGCATCGCACCGCATCACACCGCATGGTGCAATGCAATTTGCGGTTTTATGATAAGAAAACCGTACAAACCGCACCACACTGCACCCTCTCTATATATTAATATATTCAATTATTTTTAATATTAAATATATTATTAATAGTTTAATAACCCAAGTTAAAAAAAAAAAAAAGTTTGATAACTCTAACAAGTGTTGATTAGGAAAGTCAGCCCAAAATAAAGAAAAACTAGCTCAATAGTTTAAAACTTGGACAAAAAAAAAGGGAAAAATTAGTTTTGGGCTGGGTAGAAAAAGCCTAAAATTTGAAAAATATATTAACTTCAAATAATTCAAATTGCATCTTATACACCGCATCGCATATGTAACCGCAAAAATAAGATGTGTTGCGGTTATGGTTTTGGCTAAACTTTAAACCGCATTGCACCACACCGCACCGCATAAGTAATTGCAAAAATAAAGTGCGGTGTAGTTATGGTTTTAGCTAAACCGCACTGCAAAGTGCGGTGTTAAAAATGGCCCAAAACCGCACCACACCGCGAACATCCCTGACTAATACTTATTATAAACATAAGGGTTGATTTGGGTATTTCTCATGGTTCATGGTTTTTAATGTAAATTAGAAATATAGCTTAGTTTGATTTAATTTGACCTAAAGTTTATACACGTTTTTTTTTTGTTTCTCTTTATTATTTGAACAATTCTTCAATTGAAATACAATTTGTCAATTTGTGGTTGGATTATATTATTTACACATGAGACCATCACTTGTACCTTTTTTTTTTTTTTTAATTTTATGGAACCATTACTTGTTTGGTGAAGAGCAATCCAATCAATACTTGACACATGTGCAAATTATGATAATGTGCTGTAAAATACGTGTCCATAGACTTTTTGTTATTTAAATATTTCTTTTCTAAATCAAACTTTCAGTGAGTGGCACTGTGGGTCTTTTTTTATTTACCCAAAAAAAAAAAATCCAATATATAAGATAAGAATAATGGCAAAAATAAACGATAAATATATCAATCTAGAAACATAAAATTTGATGTTTCTAACATTTCTCTTTTGTAAAAACTACAAGGAGACCCCAAAGAAAAGTTCACCATCTGTCCATCTCAGAATTGGTAGGTCAAATTTATTATGAATTTCAAACCTTTGTTTGTCAATTTATTTATACGAATTTGAATTCAAGAGTCTTGTAACTTAATTGACATCTTCTCATGCACAAAATACATTATATAAAATTAAAAATATCTCTTTCTTCAAAAAAAAAAAATATATATATATATATTTTTTAAATTTTATAAAAAAAAAGTTTGGTAATTAAAAAGCAAACCAAAGAACGAAACCTCAGAAACAAACAAGCTATCATTCCCCACAATGCACAAGTAACTTTTAATATGTGCATGTTGATCTCAAAAATTTTTAATGGGTTAGGGAATAATAGTGATTTTGAGCCTTGTAGGTTGGTGACATTAATTGTATGCTTCATAATTAAAGAGAATCAGAGTTTAAAAGCTCATAACTCCATTATTGTAACTACTGAGTTATTAAATAAATAAATAAATATAATCATATCAATAATTTTTTTTTGAAAGACATCAATAAATTTAAAGACAAGCGTTGTCACTATTATTTTTTACACCTTTTATGTTTTTTTTTTTTTTTTTTTTGAGAATGTTTCAACCTATGGCGTCCATTCTTGATGATAGCTCTTTATCATCAGACCAAGACACCAATCAGTTTTTGGTATAGGCAGGGATTGAACCCCAGATCTCTTATACAACCATCAGAGACTTTACCAATTGAGCTAACTGGAACCTACTTTTACATCTTTTAGATAGTTATTATAATTGGTGCTAATAAAACTTTGAAAATGGTATCACTGTATCAGTGGTGAGCCAATATTAAAGTTATGTTTCACCAATAATAAACTATTGACTCTCGTTAGTTATAAAAAATATTTGTGAAAATTGTTAGGTCATAATCGTATTAATTTTATTACTTAAACCATATATACCAAGAGTTAAATGGCTAGTTGGCCTATAGGCGACTTGCGCGGTTTGCAAAGCAAAAAGATAATAACTAGGCTCTGGGTGTCCTCCTTGGCATCTTCAATTGCGTAGCTAAAAGCAAAATATTATCTATAATAGAGAATAAGATAAAAAAAAAAGGGTTTCCAACGGATTATTTATACTCGAATTTTTTTTTTGCTCATGAACAGTAGCTCATCAAGTCTAATGGGCTACTGTTCATTTCTTTAAAATGTTTTTTTTCTATTATATAATCAGGTATTGAATAAAAAAATGTTAGGAGATGTTTAGTTGTTAAAAATAAAATAAATAATGAATAAAAAATGAATGAAGAAATAATATTTAAATGAAATAGATAATAGAAAAGAATCTGTTAGAAATATATTTGAAAAAGTGCGTAGTTAAAATGTAAAAGTCACTATTTATTCTCCAAACAATATAAAAATTTGAAAAATCTGCTGAAAATGCTGTTAAAGGTCAGTGAAAATGAAATGAAGTCTTAAGATAAACGGAGGAATGACAGCCCCAAAAAGCATATTTTGCTCCTCATACGCGCTTTTGATTATATATGCACTAATTATTAAGTGTGGTAATTTTTTTTTTTTTTTTTTTGAGAGAGTTTCAACCTATGGCGTCCGCTCCTGATAATTGCTCTTTATTATCAGACCAAGACACCAATCAGTTTTTAGTGTAGGCGGGGATTGAACCCCAGATTTCTTATACAACCATCAGAGACTTTACCAGTTGAGCTAACTGGAACCCACTTAAGTGTGGTAATCAAACATAGCTATGCTCATAATTGTTTTTTGTCATATACTTTTTTTTTTGGATAGGTTTGTCGTATACATTTACTAGCCAGGGAAAGCGACACTTCGCTATTATAGTGAAGAACGGCATCATAATGTGCCAATGCAGTTATTGAATTTCTCTAAAACTCGCCAAAAATGGAATTCCATTTCTTACCCTTCTGAGGTGCCAACAATTGTACTTATTATTCTTATTTCATGTAGAGCCACAAAAAATAAAAGGATGGTCTATATAACAACAATTAATTCGGGCACCAGCTTATTAGAAGAGGATTGGAAATTTCATTCCAAAATCAAGAATGGTAGGGAATACCATTTTTTTGAAAAGACCAAAATACATTTTCTACCCTTAAGAGCAACCACATCGGTCTATTTATAGTCTTCTAACATAGAAAAAAAAAGTACAAATTTTACATATTTTGAGCAAAAAAACACTTACATCAGTGGGGTAAAAATGTGTAAAGATGTGTAAATATTTCCATGAGCTATAGTAACTGTGTATATTTACACGGTTACTGTAGCTTGTTTATCCATTATTTCAATATTATTTTAACTCAATCATTACAACTCAGCATAGCCTTAACCACACAGACCCACCAAAAAAACCCATATGAAAAATCAAACAAAAACCCGCATGAAAAACCCACCGAAAAACCCATTGGATCTGCCCCGATTTGCCACTGATTTGCTCCTCCAGGTTGCTGTCGATCTGCCGTCGCTAGGTTGCTGCCGATCTGCCACCACGAGGTTGCTACCAACTGCTGCTGATCTGGGTTTGAGATTTGAGTGAGGAATAGAGTTTAGGGAGAACTAGGAAGTAGAGGCAGTGGACAATTGATAAAGAGAGCCATGGTTGGGACTTGTGGAGTGGAAAAAAAATTATTAAAGAAGAGATATTTATTAATAAAATAGTAATAATAATAAATATTATTTAAATAAGTTAAGAGTGTATAATAGATATTCTGATATGGGAGTTTTGTAAAAGTGGTCTTGTAAAATAGAGAAAGGAGGTTGTTAGTGTAAAATAGACAGAAAAATTTGGCCAAGTTGATGTGGTTGCTCTAACTATTAGTAGAATGACATGAAATGACTTATTTTGACAACTGATATGAAATGAGTGGCATGTCAAGCCCCATTGGCACTTGATAGTGAAACTACTTGTAGAGAGTCCATCATCCTCCGGGTCAACCGCATGGACTATGGATCCTATAGAATTCCCCACAGCTTCACCTGTCTCCTAGGTTAAGCTTGTTACTAGGATGTTATGAAGCACCCAAAAATTAACCAATTTTACACTCAGAAAAGGGTAGGGACAAGATTAACCAATTTTACATAAGGGTAGGGACAAAATTCTACACTTAGAAAAGGAATGCCCTAATGAGAGTTAAACCCTAGCAGAGAAACCCTAGATGGCAAGAGAAACCACTTTGGATGTACTAAATTGGACTAAAAAAAAGAGAGATAGTTAGATATAAAAGAGAGAAGAAATAATAATAATAATTTTTTTTTAATGATAGCAATGAATAGTGTCTCACTGCTTGTGGCATAACATTGTTCATTGTTAGGTTGTTTTAGGTTATTTTGGCGAGGCTGATGTGTGGGCCTTTTGGGAGTCTCTAGTATTTTTTTTTATATGAATAAAATTGGTTAATTTGACTAGTATGATGAGAATACTCTTTGTAATATTACTAAAGTGATTCATAAAAATTTGACAACTTATTATCGTGTAGCAAAGCAATATGTGTTGCTCAATGTTAGAGCATTTGCATCCATAAAAGCCATCTTATTCTATTTTACCATCTCAAAAAACTACTTTATCAATTATACCATACCATTTTACAATATTTCCAACATCCCAACTTTTATTTTCCTATTCTCCTCATTAAAAAAATATATATTACCCACTAAAATAGTATAATATATTCCAATACAATTCTCCCTTTCTCTCATGAAAAAAAAAAAAAATCTCCCTTTTTCTTCTCCCCCATCTCTTTGTTTCTCTTCATTGGTGTCTCTTTCTTTGAACCACCATGCTAAATACCTCATCCATTGGCCACAGACAACTAGCAATCAGCAACTAGCCAACACCTAAACCCAACCAGCCACTTCCACTAGCCATAAAAACCAGTCACCACCACCATGCCACACACCAACCACCAAAAGCCATTAAATCATAAAACCAACAAACCCCGATCAAAAGAAATTAAATGCATTAAATCAAAAACCAAAAGCCATTAAATTAGAAACCGACAGCTAGATGCATCGATCAAAACTCCATCAAAACCCACCCGATCTCCACCTAAAATCAAAGAAAAATCAACATCAGAAGTTCAGAATCCTATCAAAACCAATCTGAAGCTGATCTCCACGCCTCCCCTGACATTGTCTCCACATCTCACCGCCGTCTTCTCCATGCCTCCACGCCTCCACACATACCCAAATCAACCTAGACCAAGCAAACCCACACAAACCTAGACCAACCCACACCATAAACTCAGATTAACCCACCATCGAGACCGCCCCATGTCATTGCCATTGATCATCGACCCAGACCCACATCGCCACCATTGATACCACGCCACACGCTGATCTTGCCATGTTGTGACCGTATTGTTACCACGCCAAATCCAACCCAACTCCAGTGGCATGCTTTGAACGAGAAAAAGAGATGTGAGAGAGAGTGAGAACTGAGGATGAAAGAAAGAGAGAATCAGAGGGAAAAAAAAAAAGAAAGAAAGAAAGAAAGAAATAGCTGAGTGGAAGAGAGAAAAAAAAATTATACAAGATGCTACAATACCATCATAAAAGTAAGATAGTACTGTAGCGGTATTGTAAAAAATTTTACAAATTGCAAACCGAATAGTGGGCTTGTTTGGTACATTAATACTAAAATTTCCTTACATATACTATTTGCAATACCAAATGCAAATACTCTTAGACACGCACCACTAACTAAAAAGTGGAGAGTGCTCAGAGTCTAAGGTATTCCCATTGGAAGTGTGACCCCCAGGCCCCCACCCCACAAGGCACAAAGCCACAAACAAACCAAATTTTGTGCATTTTTCATTTTTCATTTTCAAAAAATTACATATTTTGCCACCATCACATCGCTCCCTGAACCTGGAGACGGTTTACGATATCTTCTCCAGAATACGAGGGGCATCTGCCCGATATTCCATAATAGTGGAAGGTTAGTCTAGTAATTTAAAGTATGAAATCTGAGCCAATGGTGACCGCCCACGATCATCTACACGACACTCGTGTGCAACATTAGAAACGTCCAGAAGGTATAACTACGTGCGGCGCTGGACAGGTCAGGAGAGTGTAGTGTGAAGATAATTGGTGCCACGTATGAGTAGAGGTGGCCAAAACAATCCTAGTCAGCACATACAAATACAAATACAAATACAAATACAGATCAGATAGACAGATAGAGAGTCAGTCTAGCTGCTTCTTATAAATGCCCAAACCACCACCCACTCCATCGGTCTCCACCAAAAACCATAATCAACAAGGCCCTCCTTTTCTCTCTCTCACTATAGCCGGAAAATGCTAATTCTGGTGACCTTCTCGTCCATTCAAATACCCATTGTCCATATCTCCGATCATCGCCGTCACGTTTTCCACGAAAAGCCCTGAACGAAAGCCATGTTCTTTCTTTGTCCTATTCCCAAAAATTATTCCTTTCTTCATCGCAAGACCAAAAAAAAAATGATACTATAATTCAACAAGAAGGTACCAATTTCATGCGAGTAAATAAATTTTTGTAGGTTTTTTTGGGCTAGTTTAGTTTTGGGCTAGATTGACCAGTTGATCGGACAGAATTTTGAAACTGTGGAGAATTTGGCTTGTATTGCTTGAGAGAATTTAGAAAAGATGGTGAATGTGTATTGAATCTGTTGAGTGGTAGCATTGATTCACGTTTTATTGCCTTTCTTGTTCGTGTACATTTTTGTGTGAAGTAAATGCAAAGAATCAGAGGGAGTGATGGGTTTTGAGTGACAATGTTTGATTAAATTTTTGTGTAGTGTTGAGTCTGAGTTTCAAAGCGGATCGGAGCTTTGAAAAATCAAGCAGAGCTGACAGGGCGGAAAGGAATTTAGAGTATAGAGCGGAGCATACATTTCTTTTTTTTTTTGTCTGCTTGTTTGTTGCTTTTGGGTGTTAATTGAACATTGAGCATGCCATTTCCGATGAAGATCCAACCTATTGATATTGATGCTGAAGAACCGGTTCGAACCGATACGGTGAAACCAGCGGTGTTGAAATCGCGGCTGAAGAGGTTGTTTGATCGGCAATTCCCTAGTGTTCTGAGGATATCGTCGGCGGAGAAGCCCAGCGGTGGCGGCGAAGCCCATGGAGGAGTAGCAGAGTTGGAGCCGAGCTCCGTTTGCTTGGCAAAAATGGTGCAGAGTTTTATTGAAGACAACAATGAGACAAAGCAGCAGTCTATAGCGACGAGCAAGTACGGGCGAAACCGCTGCAATTGCTTCAACGGCAGTAGCAACGACAGCTCTGACGACGAGTTTGACGACTTTGCTTGTAATTTCGGAGGCGATTCTTCCGCTGGTACTGGATCCGATGTCTTCGATACGCTCAGGGTATTCAATTTAATTCAAATTCAACTCACTTTAGGAATTTTATTAAAGGGAAAGAATTATTATTAATTATATGTGGTTTGTGGAACAGAGTTTAACCCCTTGTACTAGCGTTGCGGAGAGAAACCTGTTAGCAGACGCGGCGAAAATCGTAGACAAGAACAACAAAATTAACAAAAGTAAAGAGGATCTGAGGAAAATAGTGACGGATGGACTGTCATCTCTTGGCTATGATTCCTCTATTTGCAAATCCAAATGGGATAAATCTCTCTCTTACCCAGCAGGTAAAATATTTTTGTTCTCTGTGAGTTTTGAAACGATTAATCATAAAGAAAAGAAGAATTATTATTATTTAAGATTGTGCTGTATGTATGGTGGTGTTGTTGTTGTTCAGGGGAATATGAATATATAGATGTGATAGTGGAAGGGGAAAGATTGTTGCTGGATATAGATTTCCGATCGGAGTTTGAGATAGCGAGATCGACTGGGACGTACAAGGCGATATTGCAATCTCTACCGTACATATATGTGGGGAAAGCTGATCGGTTGGGTCAAATAGCGTCGATAGTATCGGAGGCAGCGAAGCAGAGTTTGAAGAAGAAGGGGATGCACTTTCCGCCTTGGAGGAAAGCTGACTACATGCGTGCCAAATGGCTCTCTCCTTACACACGACGAACAACAACTATTCAACCTCAAACAACCCACACCATTTCTACCGCTACCACCAACACGGACACAGACAGTGATTGCGGTGACCTCCATCTCATTTTCGGTGACAAAACCACGCCCTCTCACTCTCACTCTCACTCTCACTCTTCGGATTTTTCCAATTATAGTAATGGGAAACTGAATGATGTCTTGCTTACGTGGCAACCACCGGCGGTTAAACCTAAGAGCCTTGACAGATCACGACCAAATGCAAAGCCAGTCACCGGTTTAGCTTCTCTCCTCAAAGATCATAAACCCTAAACCAAAATTTTGGATTTTCTTTTTCCGGTATAAAAAAAAAAATTATATATTAAAAACATAATCGTATTTCGGAGAATAGTACAATCTTTTTCTTTTCTTTTATTCTCCCTCTCTTTTTTATTTTATTTTTATGAGTTTATGAACTAAAGATATAATCTTTGTAATAATAAATTAGAACCAGTACAGTACAGCGCAAAAAAGAACAAAAAAAGAAAAAGAAAAGGGGTAAATGTTTACTAAATTTGTGTAAACTAAATCAAGGCACCCGGCTGGGAGTGAGAATCGATGAGATTTTTCTTTTTCATCGATTTCCTAAACTAGTACAGTGCTCTGTGTCTATCATGGTCGCTTTATTATGATTTCCTCTTAGTTGCTTTTGAGTTTTGCGGTGGTGACGGTTTCTTGTGAGGGAACAAAGAAGGATGAGAGACTTTTTTTAAATTTTTTTTTTTTAATTTATTTATTTAGGGGGCATTGGCATTGGCATTCTTCAGGTCACTTTTTTGGTTTAATTTTTCATTTTGAGTTAACCGGGGTTGGTGGTGAGGGTATGTATATTGGATGACGGAAGAGGTCGTGGCGTCTCGAACACCGTGAGATGAGGTGGAGGCTTCATTAGAATTGCGTGATATTCTTCTCTTTCTTCCTTATTTTTGTCTCGAACGCGTTTATTGTTTGTTTCAACCACAGCTCGTGAAACATATTCACGGCTACCGGGAAACTTCTCTTTTCTTTTGGTTTGACTGACGACTAAGAATTTTTGGGTTTAAGATCTTAAGTAAATAATAGTTGCTTATTATAAGAAGATGCTGCTTTTTTAATTAAAACACATTTTTGACTGCTTGAATTTTGGCAAGTTTTGAAAAACAGAGTGAAGGATTTTCTTTGACTGCCTAGTCTTTGACTCAACTTTCATTCCTAAATAAATCCATTTCTAAATGCTGGGAAACTTGCCAACATAAGTTGAACCCTCAAAGTTGCGTAAATTACAATGTGCATCATATCATAGCAAATTGGCATTTCAAGCAAGACCCAAACCTGCTGCTTTTTTTTTTTCCCCCAAAACTCGGTTACCTATTGTTTTACATGGATTTCCCTACCATTTTCTATTTTTAAAATATTATCTCACAATCATTGTAGTGGGGGCTCTTGTGTAATCTACTATGTTGAGTATTTATCCTATTATTATAATAATAATATCATACATATATACTACTAGTATAATTTATAATTTAAGAATAGGGTAGGGTCGGTTACAAGCCCCTCAGAACTAATAAGGGCGCTGTGGGGCCTTTATCCTTTTCTTATTTTTTGGGCGATAAGATTGATACAGGGGTCTCTTTCATGTACAAAACAAAAGCAAAATAATAAAAGCAAATTTCCCCAAAGTTTGACAATAATAATGCCCTTTTGAAAGCGACCTCCCCACCTACTCGTTCTCTCTCTCTCTCCCGTGGAGATTGCTTGTGTTGAGGTGTAAAATGTAAATTCGCTTTTACCTTGTCTATACGGTATCATAATCAGAGCACTCATACTGGAGAATTATTAAAGGGGGATATATAAAGATGCAAACGTTTTCATCTCAAGAATGGTGGACTCTCTACCACTCATAAAAAATAAAAAATAAAAAAATAAAACAGTGGACTGGACTCCCTACCTTTTGGCTGGATCAGAATATTCTTTCATATATGCTTTTTTGGTTTTTCACTTTGTATGGCATAAAAATGACATGTAAGAGAATTCGCATAAGCGCATCTAAAATTTTAGCTATTTAGTTATATAAAAAGTCACTTTATCTATTTTACCTACATACATGCTGCAGCAGTGAATATATTTTAATTTTTAATACAATAAAATAATATAAATATCACAATAAAATAATATATCTCTTACAATAAAATATTATATCACACTACCCACAAAAACATCTACAGCACCAACCACAACCACCTTTACCATCAGCCATAGTCACAACCACAGCCACAACCACCACCACCACCGGCCACAACCACCACTCTACTTTGGCAGCCACAACACAACATAGAAAAAAAAAAAACAAAAAAAAAACAAAAACAAAACCAAGGAACAAGCTACTACCAAAGCCAAAATACACAAAATCTACTGCCAATGCCAAAATCATCCACCACCGTCACAACCAAAATTCACAAACTCACTGTCAGAATCATCCACCACCACTACCATAGCCAAAATCAACCACCACCACCACAGTCACCAAACCCATATGAAAATACATAAAAAAAATAAAAATAAAATAAAAACTCAATCATA
Source organism: Quercus suber (assembly GCF_002906115.3). NCBI lineage: Eukaryota > Viridiplantae > Streptophyta > Magnoliopsida > Fagales > Fagaceae > Quercus > Quercus suber. Next base: position 13,381 of record NW_027070551.1, on the reverse strand, counting down.
GATTGGCAAGAGAGAGGTGTGAGAAGAGACTTGGGTCAGAGACGTTAAGGCCGGCGAAGGCTTGGGCCAGTGACGTTGAGGCCGGCGGAGGCTTGGGTCAGAGATGTTGAGAGAGAGAGAGAGAGAGAGAGAGAGAGAGAGAGAGAGAGAGAGACGAGTTTGACGACTTTGCTTGTAATTTCGGAGGCGATTCTTCCGCTGGTACTGGATCCGATGTCTTCGATACGCTCAGGGTATTCAATTTAATTCAAATTCAACTCACTTTAGGAATTTTATTAAAGGGAAAGAATTATTATTAATTATATGTGGTTTGTGGAACAGAGTTTAACCCCTTGTACTAGCGTTGCGGAGAGAAACCTGTTAGCAGACGCGGCGAAAATCGTAGACAAGAACAACAAAATTAACAAAAGTAAAGAGGATCTGAGGAAAATAGTGACGGATGGACTGTCATCTCTTGGCTATGATTCCTCTATTTGCAAATCCAAATGGGATAAATCTCTCTCTTACCCAGCAGGTAAAATATTTTTGTTCTCTGTGAGTTTTGAAACGATTAATCATAAAGAAAAGAAGAATTATTATTATTTAAGATTGTGCTGTATGTATGGTGGTGTTGTTGTTGTTCAGGGGAATATGAATATATAGATGTGATAGTGGAAGGGGAAAGATTGTTGCTGGATATAGATTTCCGATCGGAGTTTGAGATAGCGAGATCGACTGGGACGTACAAGGCGATATTGCAATCTCTACCGTACATATATGTGGGGAAAGCTGATCGGTTGGGTCAAATAGCGTCGATAGTATCGGAGGCAGCGAAGCAGAGTTTGAAGAAGAAGGGGATGCACTTTCCGCCTTGGAGGAAAGCTGACTACATGCGTGCCAAATGGCTCTCTCCTTACACACGACGAACAACAACTATTCAACCTCAAACAACCCACACCATTTCTACCACGAACGTGGACACAGACAGTGATTGCGGTGACCTCCATCTCATTTTCGGTGACAAAACCACGCCCTCTCACTCTCACTCTCACTCTCACTCTTCGGATTTTTCCAATTATAGTAATGGGAAACTGAATGATGTCTTGCTTACGTGGCAACCACCGGCGGTTAAACCTAAGAGCCTTGACAGATCACGACCAAATGCAAAGCCCGTCACCGGTTTAGCTTCTCTCCTCAAAGATCATAAACCCTAAACCAAAATTTTGGATTTTCTTTTTCCGGTATAAAAAAAATATTATATATTAAAAACATAATCGTATTTCGGAGAATAGTACAATCTTTTTCTTTTCTTTTATTCTCCCTCTCTTTTTTATTTTATTTTTATGAGTTTATGAACTAAAGATATAATCTTTGTAATAATAAATTAGAACCAGTACAGTACAGCGCAAAAAAGAACAAAAAAAGAAAAAGAAAAGGGGTAAATGTTTACTAAATTTGTGTAAACTAAATCAAGGCACCCGGCTGGGAGTGAGAATCGATGAGATTTTTCTTTTTCATCGATTTCCTAAACTAGTACAGTGCTCTGTGTCTATCATGGTCGCTTTATTATGATTTCCTCTTAGTTGCTTTTGAGTTTTGCGGTGGTGACGGTTTCTTGTGAGGGAACAAAGAAGGATGAGAGACTTTTTTTAAATTTTTTTTTTTTAATTTATTTATTTAGGGGGCATTGGCATTGGCATTCTTTTTTGGTTTAATTTTTCATTTTGAGTTAAGCGGGGTTGGTGGTGAGGGTATGTATATTGGATGACGGAAGAGGTCGTGGCGTCTCGAACGCCGTGAGGTGGAGGCTTCATTAGAATTGCGTGATATTCTTCTCTTTCTTCCTTATTTTTGTCTCGAACGCGTTTATTGTTTGTTTCAACCACAGCTCGTGAAACATATTCACGGCTACCGGGAAACTTCTCTTTTCTTTTGGTTTGACTGACGACTCAGAATTTTTGGGTTTAAGATCTTAAGTAAATAATAGTTGCTTATTATAAGAAGATGCTGCTTTTTTAATTAAAACACATTTTTGACTGCTTGAATTTTGGCAAGTTTTGAAAAACAGAGTGAAGGATTTTCTTTGACTGCCTAGTCTTTGACTCAACTTTCATTCCTAAATAAATCCATTTCTAAATGCTGGGAAACTTGCCAACATAAGTTGAACCCTCAAAGTTGCGTAAATTACAATGTGCATCATATCATAGCAAATTGGCATTTCAAGCAAGACCCAAACCTGCTGCTTTTTTTTTTTCCCCCAAAACTCGGTTACCTATTGTTTTACATGGATTTCCCTACAATTTTCTATTTTTAAAATATTATCTCACAATCATTGTAGTGGGGGCTCTTGTGTAATCTACTATGTTGAGTATTTATCCTATTATTATAATAATAATATCATACATATATACTACTAGTATAATTTATAATTTAAGAATAGGGTAGGGTCGGTTACAAGCCCCTCTGAACTAATAAGGGCGCTGTGGGGCCTTTATCCTTTTCTTATTTTTTGGGCGATAAGATTGATACAGGGGTCTCTTTCATGTACAAAACAAAAGCAAAATAATAAAAGCAAATTTCCCTAAAGTTTGACAATAATAATGCCCTTTTGAAAGCAACCTCCCCACCTACTCGTTCTCTCTCTCTCTCTCCCGTGGAGATTGCTTGTGTTGAGGTGTAAAATGTAAATTCGCTTTTACCTTGTCTATACGGTATCATGATCAGAGCACTCATACTGGAGAATTATTAAAGGGGGATATATAAAGATGCAAACGTTTTCATCTCAAGAATGGTGGACTCTCTACCACTCATAAAAAATAAAAAATAAAAAATAAAAAAATAAAACAGTGGACTGGACTCCCTACCTTTTAGCTGGATTAGAATATTCTTTCATATATGCTTGGGATAATTACAGTAAACCCACCTGAGGTTAGACCCGTTTTCACTTTGCCTACCCGTAGTTCAAAACTTATCACTTTACCCACCTGAGGTCCCTTCCGTTATCACTTTATCTACCTGAAGTTCCTTCCGTTAGAGATCTGTTACCCACCTCTCCTTTTGCCGTTAGAAGAACACATTTTTAGAGAAAAACAAACATAACACAAATCAAAAAGTTAGGGTTTGATATTAAAAACAAATGTATATGAATGTAAGAAATAAAATTCCAAACAACTACAAATCAAATTGTTTGAAATTAAAACAAGTATTACACCGGTGGTGGCTCTTTTGTACTTCAACATGATCTTCCCCTCCCACAAACTCATCAACAACCCAATCACCCAGGTCTGAGAGAGGAGAAAAACAATTATGAACCACCCATGGATACCGACCAAGGATCGGCGACACCACTGTCAGACTCGAAGCCTCAATCTCCGCCATCGTCGAGCTACCCACCATAACACCGGTGGACCTAGAGTCACGATAGCCTCGTCCATGAGTAACCTCGGTATCGGAGACTGAGCCTAACGAGAAACCCACCTTAACAGAGCCGAGAACCACCGCGTTGGAGTTACTACAAGCCGCCAAGGCTTTTCCGGCCACTTGATGTCCAAGAACTCTCAACGGGATGGGTGCGAGAAGCCCCGATCATATCGTTAAGAAGCCCCTGTTCTGGGTTTGAAAATTTTTTGATCATGTGTTCTGGGTTGGGTCATTGCTGCTGTTTGGTTGTTTGGCCGTTTGGCTGTTGGTGTTCTGGGTTGGGTCATTGTTTGAAGATCATGTTGAAGGGGAAGATCATGTTGATGAGTGAAGAGTGTTCTGGGTTGGGTCGTTGAAGGGGAAAAACGATTATGAACCACCCATGTGTTCTGGGTTGGGTCGTTGTTTGAAGAGTGAAGAGTGTTCATACCTCTTTTTTTTTTTTTTTTGGTTTGGCCATTTATTTCACAACAGAGATCATTACACAGAACCATACCCTTGAACTCAACTCTAAAAACCCTCCAAGCTCTTTCAAAAAAATTCATACCCTAACTTTTTGATTCGTGTTATGTTTGTTTTTCTCTAAAAATGTGTTCTTTTAACGGCAAAGGGATGGCCATTTATTTCACAACAGAGATCATTACACAGAACCATACCCTTGAACTCAACTCTAAAAACCCTCCAAGCTCTTTCAAAAAAATTCATACCCTAACTTTTTGATTCGTGTTATGTTTGTTTTTCTCTAAAAATGTGTTCTTTTAACGGCAAAGGGAAAGGTGGGTAACAGATCTCTAACGGAAGGGACTTCAGGTGGGTAAAGTGATAACGGAAGGGACCTCAAGTGGGTAAAGTGATAAGTTTTGAACCACGGGTAGGCAAAGTGAAAACGGGCCTAACCTCAGGTGGGTTTACTGTAACTATCCCTATATGCTTTTTTTGGTTTTTCATTTTGTATGACATAAAAATGACATGTAAGAGCATTTGCACCAGTGCATCTAAAATTTTAGTTATTTAGTTATACAAAAAATCACTTTATCTATTTTACCTACATACATGCTGCAGCAGTGAATCTATTTTAACTTTTAATACAATAAAATAATATAAACATTACAATAAAATAGTATATCTCTTACAATAAAATATTATATCACACTACCCACAAAAACATCTACAGCACCAATCACAACCACCTTTACCATCAGCCATAGTCACAACCACAGCCACAACCACCACCACCGGCCACAACCACCACTCTACTTTGGCAGCCACAACACAACATAGAAAAAAAAAAAAAAACAAAACAAAAACCAAACCAAGGAACAAGCTACTACCAAAGCCAAAATACACAAAATCCACTGTCAATGCCAAAATCATCCACCACCGTCACAACCAAAATTCACAAACCCACTGTCAGAATCATCCACCACCACTATCATAGCCAAAATCAACCACCACCACCACAGTCACCAAACCCATATGAAAATACATAAAAAAAAATAAAAACTCAATCATAGATCGGCAAGAGAGAGGTGTGAGAAGAGACTTGGGTCGAAGACGTTAAGGCCGGCGGAGGCTTGGGCCAGTGACGTTGAGGCCGGCGGAGGCTTGGGTTAGAGATGTTGAGAGAGAGAGAGAGAGAGAGAGAGAGAGAGAGAGAGAGAGAGGTGAGAGTGACTGAGAGAGAGAGAGAGGCAAATTTATCTCATTGCAAATATACATGGAATTGAGGTCAATCCATATAGTTAAATAAATAAACAATCATGATTGTCAAACTAGTTACAGAACTTGGCCTCTTTTTTTTATTTATTTATTTTTATAATGAATTAGCTTAACAGCCTTTGATCAAAGTTTTGCTTGGACATGATGAAACACAATTACCTTCACTTCTTTTTTGTTGCAATGATCTCAAATTCTCAATATTATAGCAAACTTTTTTTTGTTAATTTAATAAATTAAGGACAATTCAAAGGCCTCTCTTCTTTTAATTATTCATTTGTTTATGTCTCCCAAGGTAGGTCTTATTTTATATGAAGTAACATTTCTATTTTTTTTTTTTAACAAACCATGGAATCCCTTAAAATTTTGAAAAATAACATTAAATCCTTTTTTATGATTACATTCATGTCCCATTTGTTATGATGTAATACACTTTTAAGTATTTGGGTTGATTGAAAAAATTAGTTACATAAAAATATTATCATTTGATCAAAGTAAACACACTAGATGGGGTTAATTTTTATTTTTTAATGAAAAATCAAATATATAACATTTCANATTTGGCGAGGGCTTAGGGCGGGTCGGCGGAATAGATCAGCGATGAGGGAGATTCAGGTTGATCACCTACTTCCATGGGAGATTCAGACAGAGATCAGAAAGAGATCGGCGATGAGCTCTTCAAGCTCCACCGGGTGCGTTCAAAATTATAAATAGCCCTTATCACATGAGCTTTTTTTTTTTTTTTTTTTTTTTTTTTAATAATTTATATATATATATATATATATATTTAGAAACCATCGTATCACATAAAGCCAGTAAACCATTAAAAAAAATTTATGAAAAAAAAATGATTAAATTTTTTTACAACTTTTTAAAATTCTCATAAAAAATTTTCTAAAATAAATAATTAATGTATAATTTTAAGACATATATTAAATGGACCCAAATAAATAATAGCTGAGTACATGAATTTTATAGTGGCAGATCATTAATGGATAATTAAAAAATTGCTAACTTTTAATACAATTTTTTCAATTTCTCATAAAAAGTTTATTAAAATATATAATTAATATATAACTTTAGGACATACATTAACTAGACCCAAATAAATAATAACTGAGTACATGAATATTTTGGTGGCAGATCATTAATGGACAATGGAATGATGTGGCTTCCTCACCCCCCAAGAAATATGAATGATATGGTAGGAGTGAGTGTGAGCTTGATCTCAATCTAGCTAAGAAGACGTTGATATAAGTCGTTTGTAAATAAATCAAATTGTTCATATATATCCTAAGATTGACTTGATAAAAGATTTGTTCATATTTATTTGTTTATAAATAAATCAAGCATAAGCTTTGATTTTGGGATTATTTAATAAACAAACAGAGCTTAAGCTAAAAAGATTGTTCATGAATAAGCTTGTAAATAATAAGACTCGATAAAAAATGAGGCAAGCTTAGGTTGGTTTATGAGTTTAGTAATAAGTTTGATATGAGCTTGAAAAATAAGCTTATATTTTACTAAACTTTTAATTAATTTGGAGTTTGGATCACTTATTCAACCAAAAGTGTTTGATAATATATTTAATATAGGCTTGATAATGTACTCGTATTGGATCTAGAGTTTAAAAACTCAATATTAAGCTTGAGTTTGAGCTCTAGCTTGGCTTGAATAGTGAGTCAAGCCAAGCCAAGCCAAGCTTAAACTTTTGGATCTTTCAACAAGCTCAAGCCCAAACATTATTTGTAAGTTTAGTTCAAGCTCAAAACAAGCTTGGACATTCAAAGCTCTTGTTTACAACCCTAGATATGAGCAGTTATTTTAAAAGGAATTGTAGGAAATGTAGGACTAGATACAAGGATCCAATCTTAAAGGAGTTCTCTTTAATTTGAATTATAATAAACTTTGAATGCTACAAGATCTTATTCACCCTAAGATTAATTCAATTCATACCTAGTGCATATGAGGGCCAAAATGGGGATATACCCCTTTTGCCCAAGAGTTCTAGTAAAATGCTCCATTTCTAAAACTATCTAACGATATGCCCTCGTTTTGAAACTCGATTATCTAAAAATCAAGTTTTAATGTAAAACTCAAATTTTAGAAAATCGAGTTATAGGCAAATCAAACTTTAAAAAAAAAAAAAAAAAATTGTGGAACTCGAGTTCCTTACTGAAACTTGATTTGTTTAAACATGGGCGTATTCCTAATAGTTCAGGAAAAATAACATTAAATCCTTTTTTATGATTACATTCATGTCCCATTTGTTATGATGTAATACACTTTTAAGTATTTGGGTTGATTGAAAAAATTAGTTACATAAAAATATTATCATTTGATCAAAGTAAACACACTAGATGGGGTTAATTTTTATTTTTTAATGAAAAATCAAATATATAACATTTCAACCAGTTTATTAGAGGAGATAAAATACTTTGTGGTTTTTGCATTACTCCTTGCAGAAACACAACCTCCTCCAAATAAGCTTTTCCTAACCCACGAAGCCAACGATCTATTGGTTTCGGCTGTTGGTCTTGCACATCTAAGAATGTTTGCTACACTTTCTTGTTGGGCTTCTTGCTTTCTTTTTTGATCTACAAGTTTCTTTTTCAGAGGATTTTCAATAACACAATCAATTATCAAAAAAAAAAAAAAAAAATTTCATAAAAAAAATTTCAGCTGAAAAAATATTATGTGATACTAAAACTATTTAGATTTTGTCAATACAAAGTTACAAACAGAAAAATGCTTCCCCCCCAACTTCAGGCTCCCCCTCTCGCTTTGATTACCAATCCTCTCCGCCAACCTTCTTCCAATATCAAGCAATTAAATCGTTGGGAGCTAATTGGCCTTGCTGGTTATTAGGTATGCTATTTTGAATTGCAATTACGTTATATTGTGGGTTTGTGAACCATTTTGGGATAATTAAGAGTGTGGTTTTGATGTTTGGCACAATCATGTCAAGAATTGAGGTTGCCGTCTATCTATGGCCACACTATTTGACAATAGATGTATCATGTATGTTCTTGCGGTGGTCCAACCGTTTCATATTAATCAATTCCACATGCCAAAAAAAAAAAAAAAAATCACACCTCCAAATTTTAGAAGGGCTTTTATAATTTATGGCAAATTCTAAGGGATTTATTTTGGTATTGGGGCCTGGGGTGCTCAAATGAAGCCGCGTGTGGTAAATGAGAATGGTCAATAAGTTCATTTTCCTTTTTTTTCATTTTGGGGTGTAGAGGTTTATCTGAGCATTCGTATCGGAGATGCAAAGTGTATTTTAGATAACAATGTGAGAAAAATGTACTGATATTCCTTGAACTTTTATTTTAGCAAATTTACTACACGAACTTTATATATGTGTGAAATTAAAATATCAGTTAATCCGCTGTTAATGAACTAGTGACTAATCACATGAGACACATGCAACTTTAAAATTACCAAAATCAAACATCTAAAAGTGATACCCATGGATAGAAGAGAGAAACTAGGTTCAGTTGAGAGAGAGAGAGAGAGAGAGAGAGAGAGAGAGAGAGAGATTTTGTAGAACTCCCTACTTCCACATCATATTAGGCCTCCACTATGCAGATTCATCCATTGCTTCTGTGTTTGCAAGATGGACACTATCTTTTACAAGATTCTTAAGTACAAAAAGAAAAGCCCCTTGTTTAATGACAAATTAAAATAAAATAAAAAAAGAAAAGGAAAGTTTACTAACCATATCGAAACCTTAAATAAAAAAGAAGAGAAAATGCAGAAGGAAGCAAAATACCTTAATTAGGAGTTTGGTGTCATGAGAAGAAAAAAAGATTAATCTTTGGTCCAAAGCCTTAAGTATATGACTACTCCCAAAAACATTGCCCGCATCCAAACTCACCAAGATTTTCCTCCCTCAATTCCCTTAGAGCATTTACAGCGGTGGTGTTAAAAAGCTATATTGGTATTTTTAGCTCCTCAAATACCTAAAATCCTTCTACAGCAATCAAGCTATATGTATAATTTTTACCAATTCAGCTATAGTGCACATCTATAGATAGATGTGCACTGTAGCTCCAAAGCTAAAAATTAAAAAAAAAAAAAAAATAACTTTTCTCTCTCTTTTTCATTAAAATATTCTCTCTCTCTCTCTCTCTCTCTCTCTCTCTCTCTTCCTTCTCTATCTTTTCTCTCTTTCTTTTCGCCAGACTCAGTCTCAGCTCTCTCTCTTCCTTTTCTATCTTTTCTCTCTTTCTTTTCATTAGACTCAATCTCATGGCATGATCGGTGATGGCGTGGGTTAGTGGGTTGGTGATGGCGTGATTGACGATGGTTGGTTTGGTCAACGGTGGTTTGGGTTTGATTCGGCAATGGCTGATCGGCGATCGACGATGGCATGGGTCGGTGGGTGTTGTGCCTCTTGGTCTTGTTCTTCTCTCTCTTGATCAAGTTCAGATGGTGGGTTTGATGGTGGTCTGGGGTGCTAGCTCCATCACCGATCTATTTCGTTGTGCTAGTTTTTCTTTTATTATTATTATTATTATTATTATTATTATTATTATTATATCTGTGGATGTTTTTATTATTATTTTAATGAGTTTTTATGTGGTTTTTTTGTGGTGATGGTGGTGGTGCTGTGGGGGGTTGTGGGTTGAAGAGAGGAAAGAGAGGGAGAAGACAGAGAGAAGATGAATAGTGAGAAAAATAATAAACAGCTGATTGTGGATATATATTATTTTATTGTGATTTTTATATTATTTTATTGTGTTGAAAGCTAAAATAGATCCACTACTGCAGCATGTGTGTAGATAAAATAGATAAAATGGTTTTTTGTGGTGCCAAATAGCTATAATTATAGCTCCACTGCTGTGGATGCTCTTATACTCTCTTTTTTGCTAAACTAAACCTAGTTTCTCTCTCTTCTCTTTATGGGTTTCACACTTCCACTCCCAAAAGTTTGATTTTGGTAATTTTCATGTTATATATGCATCTTACGTGAGTAGTCTGTTAGTTTTTTAACAACATATTAATTGATGTACTAATTTAGCACATATGTAAAGTTGAGAGAGTAAATTGGCTAAAATAAAAGTTTTTAGAGAGTGTACTAGTCACTACTCTAAAGTTCAAGGGTTTTTTTTTTTTTTTTTTTTTTTTTTTTTTTTTTTTTTTTTTTTTTTTTAACTGTAGCAAAAAATACTCCCACATCTGGTTATGCATCATTGTGTTCAAATTTTTACATACAAATTACTATCATATTATCTAAATAGGAAATTGAAATGAGATAGATAAAGTTCAAAATGAGAAAATTTACTTAAAAACAATGGTAGCTTCTATTGATAATGACGATGCTCGAATTGTCAGTCAAAATGATCGTCTAGAGTGGGGTGTCCACGGCCAACCTGATCCTGAGAAAATGGATGGTGAAAGGAAGAAGTGTGGGTCACGGTGTGGTGCTAGCCACAAAGCCTCCGATGCTAAAGTTAGAATGGCTAGAATAAGAAAGAAGTATTGGAATATCAATGTATGTGAACTAGAGTTTTATTTTATTTTATTTTACTTTTGTGTGGATGGTTTTAGGTCTTATGGGTAGGTCTATATAGGTGCTTACTTCTTCATTCTAGCCGTTGGTGCTGCCTTAATGGTGGTTTCATCTCCGTATTAGTAACACCTCTGTAAGGTGTTAATGGTGAAATATCTCTCCAACGATACGAGAGCTCATCATTGTTTTGTAATGCTTTATCAATGATTGAGTCGGATGGATTCGTTCTCGCTTGGCGGTCACCACTAGTTGGTCAAATCTTGGAGTTACTCTTGTCCACTGCCTTCTCTATGGAGAGGATATGATCAGGACTATTAGCTGCCCCTTATTTCGAGGTTGTCCATATTTTGGATGGTTATAGGAATATAGGATTTTTTTTTTTTTTTTTTTTTTTTTGTTTTTTTGTTTTTTTTTTAGCGCTTGGGGCGTTTGGGGTTTTGCTCCCAATATTAATTGCTCCGTGGTGGTGTGGCACACATCCTGGCCCATGTCCTACTCTGATTGGCTGAAAGGTCTCGTTTCTGGTGAAACCTTTTCAGATTTCCTGCACTTTTCAAGGCAAACCTTTTTAACCCTTGCCTTTCGTTTCTAATTTCTTCATTTTCCTTCTGCGTTTGTTTTTTTTTGGCTTCACAGTTGGGCATTTTTCTCTTTGCCTTCTTAGTTTCCTTCCTTATTTCTAGGTAGCCCCTTATTTACGCCTTTTTCCTTTCTGAATTTTACTGTATTCCTTTCTTTTGTGCTCCTATTTCCTTTTGAGTTGTGTTACTTTCCTTAATGGTGGATTACTCTGAAATTAGGCACACTTCTCCCTCCATTGCTGGTAGATTCTTCTAGTGACCCATTAGGTGCACTTTCATATTGCTCTAGTGATACATACCCACAAATTGGGGATTTCATTGTAGGTGATAGTGGCCTTGGTTTGGTGTTGGGTGACTTATATTCATTGTTGTACAAATCCCTAGCTTGGTTTAAATCTGTGCGTGGGATTTAAGGAGGGAAAGTATGGGGTCTGAGGTGAGATCGGGTCATCTGGAGAAGGGTTCGTCTTCTAATGTAGGCAGGTTGGGGAGGGATAGACACAGCTACCTCCGCGCCTTCCTTCGTACCTTTGTTCCTCTCACCCTTCTGCTTCTGCCACACCTCGTCCTTTCCATGCCCTTAAAGAAAAGTGCACTTTGAAGGCAGATGTCTTTAGTAAGTTTAGGGATAGGTTCTAGTTCTCTGATGAGACTAGGGTTTGTCTTCCTAGGAAGGGTGAGAAGTCTTGTGCCTTTGCTCATGGTGAGGTTTGTTTTTATGAGGTTGCGCTCTTGTGTGGCCTTAGATTTCCCATCCATCCATTCATCATGCAGTTTTTTCACCACCTGAACATTGCTTGGGGCAGCATATGTTGAATTCTTGGAGAATCGTTATAAGCTGCATGGTGATTTGGACGACTATAGCTGATGGGGATATGATCATGCTTAAATGAGTTCATCTATCTCTACTGCTTAAAAGAGTCCAAGGAGTTTGGGTATTATGAATTTTTACCTGGGATAGAAAGTCTCGCCTCGTTGTCAACCTCTCGTCGTCCTCCTATTACTGGAAGTCTAGATACTTCTTCGTGTGGTGATGGTTGGGAGACTCTTTCTGACGACCTTTGGGGGGACGTCCTTAGGTTGCTGCACTGGTGGGAGACCTTCAGCTTGGTGCGTTTGCCTCCAATGGGATGTTTTATTTTTAATCTTTTGTTTTGTTAGTCGTCCCTCTAATCTTGCATAGTTTTCTATTTTGTAGTAAAAGAACGTCCTGAGCTTAAGGATAATTTTGAGGAGTAGGTTTAAGGGGCTGTCAAGTACGTAAGCACTATCGAGGATTTTAACGAGCTAGTTGATCCACGCACGTTAGCTCGTCATTGTTTAGGGCTAGAGCCTTCTCATTACATCTTGTGCACTTGATCGGGAAGAGAGGAAATGTGAGTTGTCTCGATATATTGGATCCGTCTTTCCTCTTTTTTCCCTGCTTTAACCCCTTGCTCTTTTGGTGCAGAGATGACGAACAAGTTCAATAAGGAAATGTATGCAAAGATTAAGCGGAAGAAGAACGAGCCCCTTTCCAGTATTGGCCAAAGGAGGTTAAGGATTACTGACAAGGGAGAAAGAAAAAGAGGCAAGGAGAAGGGTTCGTCCACCCTACCCTGGGTGAAGGCCGCACTACTACTCTTGGTGTTTCAATTGATGAGGTTATCCTCCTTCGAAGAAACGAAAGATCGAGGATAAAGGAAAGAGAAGATAGGCTTTAGTGTCTGGGTGATGTCGGGCAGCCATGGATCAGGAAAATGAGCTCTTTACTCCTAAGGAGATGAAGGATATTTCAGATGTGCCATCCCACAAGATGGTGAGCTGTCATGTTTCCAAACTCATGCAGGTAACCTTCTTCATTTTGTTCTATTGTTTCATCCTTAAGTGTTCAATTGCCCATACAGATCTGGTCATAACAAAACTTTATGTTGTCAGGTGTTGGGAGAATGATGCACATTACTTCCGCATACCTAGCCAATGAGGAGTAGGCTATCGTAGCCACATCCAAAGTGGAGGCGTTGGAGGGTGAGGCTTTTGGTCTACGAGAAACTTAATTGCTGTTATGAACGCCCATAACACTTCTAAAGAGCCAGATCTAGGTTTTGATTGAGCAGCTAAATTCTAAGAAGGGCTGGTAAAGCAGAAAGACGATCAGCTTGCAGCAGTTGGCCAAAGGATGAAG